>NC_040896.2:2695337-2950187 GCF_900634795.4 Betta splendens
TTCGTCATTCCTTCTTCCATGTCCGTCTGGTGAATGAAAGTGGGCGTGGCCATCCACGTCCCAGAGCAGGGATACTGGGGGAAGGGGAAACACGCATCAACACGCAGGACAAAGATCTGCGTTTCTCTGCTGCTACAGCCTCGGCTGCGTTGGGTTGTTAGTGTTCCTTTCACCTGTACCATATGAAATGTGTTCATACAAAGTTGATCAGCCGCTTTCAGAATCAGAATCGTTTTTATTTCTCAGGTTTGAACAGGGCAAACATTATTTTTATTTATAAAAAAAAAATAAAACGTTCACATGTGATTTGTAAATGCTGCACTGAGCTCTTTTGCTTTGACGAGTTTTGTGTTTACATGAAAGCGGGCAGAACAACGTCCGAACCAATGAATACGTTTCCAGATTGACCGGTGATGCCGCACGGGTTGCTCTCAGTCACAGCAGCTGTTTGAAGCAGGGAAAAGCGAGTTAGCTGTCCTTGTCGATGCCTTGACAATGTTTTATCATCTGTTAAATCTCTGAGCCTTGACTTTTATGTCTTCTTTGGATTAAAAAACAAATGTTGAATGTTCTCAAATAATATAATATTGCCGCCCTCCGCGGCTCCCAGTGTTTGTTTTTTTCATTGAAAACGTGGGTGTTGCCGGTGGCAGACCTCTGGTCTAGATCATTCTTATTCACTTTTTTAAATTGTAGTAGTGTAACCTTAGTTAGTATTCCTTTTTATTTTTTTTATTTTATGTTTGGGAAACGTGACATTTCAGCTACTGTGATTTTATTTGTCATCAACATTAGTTCCTACCTGTCCTTGTTGACGGGGACAGGAAAAAGGTGACGCGCGTTGGGTGAGAGCGGCGTAAAGAAAAAGGTGTACATGTGCCGTACTGTTTTGCCGTGTGGTGCATTAAAGAAGCATTCCACGTAAAGAAAATTGCCCGTACCAACAGCGAGAAATCAGGGTTACAGTAGCTTGTCTGCCACAAATCGAATGCTGCACGCGGGAGGGCGCACCGTTCAGCTTTTTATTTTCGGTTTTAAACTGCCATAATTTGCCATAACTTACTTACGTTCATAACTATACTAAATACTATAACGCGACCAGCGGTTCATGGTCTTGGCGATCCATGCACTAAGTAATACAACGTTGTCATCTCGGGATCACATGATGATGATGAGACGCTGTTTTTCCAATAATTAAAATTAAAAAACTGCTTCCACTCAGACTTAAACCCCGGACAAAAAAAAATTTGTAGCCGTGCATGTTAACCACTAGGCCACCCAAGACCTGATCATTGGTTGTTCTACAAGAGGCTATACGATGTAAGCAACTACGATGTTTTAGGACCAAAAGTGGGAGTCAATCGCCACCTACAGGCCAGAAGGACATAACACACTCTTCCTGCAGTGCAAAACGGGCACTTAATCGGCAGATTTGAATCCCAAACACGGTGGGGGTAGACACTTTTACCGGCTGCCTCTGTAGGGTGAGTCATCAGCTGTGTCCTCGGTTAAACCGCTGTGGTTTCGGAACACTTCCTCTGTACTCAAACACATCTTCACCTTCTTTTTGTCTTCTGTTTGTGGTTTTTTTTCCACAGCTTTTTCATGTTTTCATGCACCATCTCTACTTGGTGTTTCAATGCACTGCTTTTAGCTGGTAAATTTGTGTCGCGTGCATTTTTGCCAGTAAAGTCAACTTTCACTCTGCCCCAGTTGAAGGTCAGAGACTTTCTGAAAGTTTGATCAACTTCCCAGCCATTGAGTCCAAACGAATCAATCAACTGGCGATGTTTATCAACCCAGGCATCCACATCTAATTTTGGATCACCTAAGCTTTTGCACGCTTCTGTGCAGTCTGCTTCGGTCCAGGGTCGGAAGACATAAATTGTCATCATAAGCACCTGTGGCTGTTGTTGCCCCATAATGCGGGTTTGCAACTTCTACGAGGGGGTAGAATTGTCCATTTGCTCCCTCTGGGATGGGTGGATTGGGAGCTGGACAATCATAATTACTGTCAATTATATTATATTGTTGTTTGAGGGGTTTCAGATCAGGATAAAAAATTGGTTCTCCTAACATTAAGGAGTGGAGTTCACCTTTGTGAATTGTTCTGGTGTGTTTGGCTATGGGGTCAGCTCTAGCAGCTGCAGGTTCATTAATGTCCAATTTTTCTACTGCTCTCTGGCATTCGAGCAATTTTTCTTCGATTTCAGATTTTCGATCTGATCTCTGTCTTCTCTCTTCACTAATTCTCGCACCTTCACTAGCACAGTCGGTTTCTTCGTCTGGCTTCACCACAACAGCTGCCTGCAGGGCAAGCCATTCACGCTTCATATTTAATTTTTTCTGAAAATCCTGTCTCCGCTTAAGTGCTTGCTCTCGCCACTTCACAGCCTCCAACAATTGCATATGTTTTTCTTTGTTTGGAGCTCTGCGAGTGTTAAGAGCTTCAACCTTTAATCTCTCAACTAGTTTCTCACGCAGACCGTACATCAGTTTGCCCTCAAACCCATACTTCTTTTCCCACAGTTTCAAAAATCTAGTAATGCCAGGTGAAAATTTCTCCATGTACTTGGAGTCACCCTCCATGGTGGCAGGTTTGCTTTCCCATTCTGAATAATCTTTTTGGCATTCAAGTGTAAACTCTTTTTGGTCAGGATCAACGATCGGTCACAATGTCTGCAAGGATCATCGACTACAACAGGCTTCTACAGAAACTAGTTTTCTGCGGATGTAGCTGTCCCAACAAACCAACCTCTCAACTTTGATCCAAACCCATGTCGAACAAACAAGACAAACAGGACAATCCCTGCGACTCCCACTAAGGAGTTAAATGCGCTTAGGCGCATTTAACTCCTTAGTGAAAGCGTAGAGTTTGCGTTAGCACTGTTAGGTTTCCACTCCACATAGACCCATTCATACAATCATTCACACGTTTTGTTAACCTCTTAACAAGTACGCTGGAATTAAGGCTCCAGTCAACCCAGTCGATCCAACACGACTCTGGAATAGTCGATCCAACACGACTCTGGAATTACGACACTAGTCAACCTTCAGTTATTTATCCTGGAATTATGGGCCAAGTCAACCCCTACTTATTTATCCTGGCATTCCGGGCCAAGTCAACCCCAATCATGGCATTACGGACACTCACTTATTGTTGCTGTATTGCTCGTCTCTTGGAACTCGTCATCAACGCTGTTGGAGGGAAGGATCTATGTCACCGACCCAGCGACGAATTCACACCCCAGGATTCTGTGTCGGACAAGTAGATGTCCGGCTGCCGGCAGGCTTCGGTGTTCCAACACCCTCCTCCCACGACGTGGACTGTTGAGATCCGTCTCGAAGGACCAAATTATGTTGGGTCTGAAAATTCCACAACAGCACTGATACACACAGAGACGAGAACAATATAGCACACTGAGAGCCAACCAGAGATTTTACTTGGCCAAGGGGAGCTTGCCTGAGATCTTAGTGTTGTAAGCGCTTCACTCAGAGACCAACCAACTCCAACGAACTTCCCCAAAGCACAACATTTTATTGACACTTTACACACCTTCAACATCACATCATTGGTGAACTTGTTAACATGCGGAAACAAACACATTAGGCATAGCAATACTCCCCCAACCCCTCTTGTGCTTTTGAACACCTACGCCTAAGTAGGAGCACAGAGCAAATGGCAAATGTGACAAAATTGTTCTTCGTATATGACAATACTTGAAAACCTGTGGTTAGAAGTCTGTGCACCTGTCAATGGGGTTATAAGGCACAGCAAATGCAAACCATAAATGGAAAATGTAAAAAAGGTTCAATGATACATAAAAAGATAAATGAATATAAATGAAATTAATATAAATGAAATGGATAAATGGTTATATGGGTTAAATGATATAGAACAAACAACAAAGATAAATGAGATTAATACTAGATGAAAATATATTTTCTCCAACATTCCCCCCTGTTTATCATTACAAGGACAATTAAACATCAGTATCACATCTCTCTGAAACAGTTTTCAATGTGAACGTCAAAACATTGTATCAACCTTGTAAGAGCTTTTGTAAAAACCTTTAAAGTCTAGAATCAAATTCAAAGTCGAGTTCAGTCATAGCAGTAGAATTTGCATACATTCTGTCTGAGACAACTGAAGAGACCATTGTTCTCAGGCATGGAATGCCGCAGATCAGAAAAAGGAGGAAAAGGGAGAATATGCCAATTATCAATGCAAAAACCATCAACAATTTATGCCACCATTCTCCTGAGAGGAGCCAAGTCAACCAGTCGGGATCACGAGATTCTGGATGTGCATCCTGTGACATGGCCTTCCTCAGATTCTTCATCACTTCCATGGCTGCTGTAACATTGGTGTTAACTTCGTCTGGAATATAGGTGCAACATGCAGTACCAATCATCCCCAGAAGTTCTCTGTACTATGGTACAGGCAGGTGGTCGATACACAAGGCATACAGCGAGTGATAAGGAACAGGCTAAAGACGGCGTCAAAAACAGGCAGGTCGGTAACAGGCAAACAGAAGGCTACGGTACAGATGAGGGTGATCCAAGAGACGTCGAAACAGTTACCAAGGCTTACAGAACAACGCTGGAACGAGGTACAAGACGCTATGAACTGGGGAGGGACTAAGGCGAATCCTGGAGGCTAAATACACAAATGAATAATGTCTAATGCACCACAGCGTAAGTAATCAGGTAAGTGAAAGTGAAGCATGAGATAAACCTGGAGAAACGAAAACCGGACATGATTACAAAATAAAACAGGAAATACTACCCCAGAACCCCGGACATGACAGTAGACCCCTGTCTGGATGAGAGTGGTGGAAGGCGGTGATTAGGGTCGTGTCCAGGATGTCCTTAGGAACCCACGACCGCTTTTCAGGGCTGTAACACTCCCAATCCACCAGATATTGTCGCCCCCGTCCACGACGCCTGCAGTCGAGGAGTGCCTTGACCGTGAACGCCGGACCCCCATCTATACCACGTGGAGGAGGTGGAAGAGGAGTCGGAGGAACCAAAGAACTGGTGTGAAAAGGCTTAAGGCGGCGGCTATAGAAGGTGGAATGAATGGAGTGACTTGGGTAGAAAGAGCCTGACAGAAACAGAATTAATGATTTTGGAAACAGAGAATGGCCCTATATATTTCTGGGTGAACTTACGTGACATGACCTTTAAATGCAGATCCTTAGTGGAGAGCCAAACCTGGTTTGGGATCAGGAGATCCTGATCCGTCTGCCGCTGTATTGTATCCGGCTTGGGTCTGAAGCATAACCCATCGAGCCTGTTGCTAAGTACGCCGGCACTTTCGGAGGGCGTGGGCGGATGGCACTGAAATCTCCCTTTCTAGGGAGGCAAATAGTGGTGGCTGGAAGCGGTAAGCACATTGAAAAGGCGTGAGGCTGGTGGACGCACACAGGGTATTATGGGCGAACTCCACCCATAACAGTTTCTGGGACCATGTGGACGGATTCTGGGAGAGGATCCAAGAGACCCAGTCCGGTCTCTCAGCTTTTGATTTATTCGCTTCGTCTGCCCATTGGACTCAGGGTGATATCCGGAGGACAAAAACTCCCAAATCCAAAAATCCAAAAACTGGAGACCTTGGTTGGAGATGATGTTCTGGGGAAACCTGTGCAGACAGAACACATGCTCCAGCATGGCCTGGGCGATTTGTTTGGCTGTGGGAAGTTTGGAAAATGGAATAAAGTGGGTTAGGCGAGAGAACCTGTGACTGACGGTCATTACCACTGTGTTACCCCTGAAAGGAGGAAGTCCGGCAACATGTGGGACCAGGGTCGATTTGGTACAGGAAGAGGACGAAGAAAACCATCCGGTTTCTGAGTAGGAGACTTGTGAGTGGCGAAGGTGGGGTCGCTGAGTGGTTGAAATCCTTTACTTTGAAGCCTGGAGTCTCTGGTTCAAATCCCAATTATGGCAATAGCAAGATATGTATGATAAGTTAAATTTTTTTAAAAGCATGTAAACATATAAGAACCTTTGCACAGTAGTATAATGTAAATACCTTTAAGACTTTACAACACTGTTTCCCTGTCTACCCTATACCCCGTCTAAAGGTTTGTCCTCTCTCAGCTTCGGTCTGGCATAAATCCTTCACTCCTGCGTGAGAGACCTGAGTTCAATTCCTGTCTGATATCTAAATATATAGGTCTCCTTCACAGAAATTGAGTTATATGTTTAATATATCACCATTATACATCTATAATATAGATCTTTCAACAACATTTAGGATTTTTTAGTTCTTAAAATAGTATGGATGGTGCTGTTTAGAGAGGTGCTGTTAGCAGTTACAGATGGAGCGTCAAATTTTGCAGGCCTCGCTCTGCATGAATTCTGGCTGATCTCTGCATGACATTTGTATGACCTAGACACCATTCCACTAAGCCCCCGTGCACCAGTCACAACCCCCCACTGTGATGTACTTAATGCGTAGCCGCCTTGTTAATGCCCCCAACCAGCCAGGAATAACTGACAACCAACGAAGTCCAAAAGCTTATTCAGTCTGAAGGCACATTATCCTCCAGTTTGGCTTCACTTCACACTTGCAAAGAAACCGGCTTGTTACGTGGACAAAAGACATAAAAGTGAGTAGGTGTAAAGAACGATCCCCTAAGAAGGACACAAACAGTAGAAGCTTGTTTCTGCTCCAGACTGAATCAGTTGACATGGCTCAAATTTAACACAAGCTCACCATTGCGATCAAATAAAGGATTTGTAAACATTATGCTGTACAGGTGAATTTAGGGTCTGTCACCCTCACAGGGCCAATAGCGGTTAAGGCACAGAAGCAGCCAACTAGAGACCCCTGGTGTGATCTCTGCCTCTGGTGCCTTTTGTTTACTGGATCGCTTTAGGTACTACAAAATACAGAGGTCCTCATTTATGTTGTATAAAAAGCCAGAGCTCTTGGTTTTATCTTTGGAGTCCAACAGTAGTACCTACATGGGCTCTCTTGGCAAAGCAAGAAGAGTCAGACACAAGGCAATGTGTGTCGGTCTGGACAGACACTGGGCCTAGTTACAGCAGGAAATCAGAATATGTGCTATCCACCTCATCCAGTAATAAACAGACATCTGAATACGTATATGTGTGTTAGGAGAGTTATCTCAGCTCATATTCCTTTAGTTCAGCTTTTCATTTCAATCACCTTTTACAAACAGACATGACCACAATCTGAGGTGATGGCTCAATAATTTTTAGGGTAACCAGTTCACAAACAAGAAACACATATAATTTAAATTTTACACAGTAAATCAACCTATAGCTGTGATGTTAACGCCACCATAAGTGAAACAAAGAGCACACTTTGTGTGTGTGCTGATAATACTGAAAAATGAATAAAACACCCTCTAGTCCAACATCAGTAAACCTCTTGGATCTCTTATTTGTGCTTATTAAACTACTTGCATACAAATCAAAAGCAAAAACAAACATTCCACAGACTCTAAAAGTTGGGTAATGGTGTCTGGAATTCTGTTCTTAGAGTACCAGAAGTGCAGGAAGCTTCAGTCACACAGGGTTCACATTATACTCCTTATACAAAAGGTTATACTTCACACCTGTAAAGAACTGGCTCTTCAGTTAAACAAAGAACTGTCACTTAGTCGTTCTGTCTGAAAGGCCTATTGTTATGTATGATAAACCACCAGATTGTCCCTCCTGCTGAAAGAGCAGCGGGCCTGTCGGAGCACATACAGTGGTAGCACTTAAAAGTGTCAGCCTTTACGGCAATCAGTTTTCATTTTCAGCACGGTATCACCTTGTTTTTACCGCGTTGGAGCGTGTGTTACATCTTTTTGACCTATAGGTGGCGATCAGCCCCCACACTGGCCCCTGTGACGCCGTGCTAAGACCATGTTATATGGGCCCACGTAGAGTAATGTGACAATGCCTTGGTAGTGTAATGGTTAGTTATTGTTTAACAGTCTTGACCCGTCAGTTTTTTTTGTTTTGGAACGAGGAAACGGATGTTCTTTGTATTTTATTTTCTGGACAACTTAACCAGAAAACGGCTTGATTTCAGCTAATGTTGTCTGGAAAGCAAAATATAAATCCATTACTTAAGTTGCCCATCAGCACCGGCTTCCTGTCGTCGTTGTACTGTGTTTCAAAATAAGAGTCTCACTTTCTTGCGTGTACAGACACATTAAAAGGTCCTCCGGTTCTAAAACGTTCCAAAACGACTCATTTTCTTGTTTTCCCAGCTTTTATTCTCGAGGGGGGAATCAAACTGTTAGAACGTACACTACTCGTACACGTACTCTTACACGTAAACGGCATTTATTCAAAACATTGTGTTAAAAACGAATAAACAAGCTGAAAACAGTTTTTTCAAAACCAGACAAATAAATGGATTTAAAGCCGTTTCCCGTTTTCTCGTTTTGAGGAAAAAAATGGAAAACGAGGACATACTTTATAAAGACAGAACGTCACATCACTCTCTGCTTCAGACGGTGACGCCACTTCCCTGATTTTCTCGTTGCCTGCATGCATACATTTCTGGTTAAGCTCTACCTGGACACATGATCTGTCATTTGGGCTCTTACGTTTTATTCAGAGTCAGAGCAAACTATAGGTCATTGCGGTCTGAGTAAATTTTAAGAGTTTGGTTTCTCCACCAACCTAAAAGCTGCTATAACAAGCGAACGACATATTTTTTCGTTTTTGCTTTTTTCTCAAAACGAAAAATCAGCTTTAAATCCAAGTCCGTGCCTTGTTTTGGAAAAAAACAACAACACTTGAATTCCGTTTGTTGGTCATATCAAGAGAAACGAAAATCCAGTTTGTTTTGTATTTTTTCTTCATGACCAACAAACCAGAAGACAAGTACAAAGATAAATATAAAATACATTTATAACACAGATTGAGGAATAAATATAGATTCCTATTTTATGTTATTATACCTATATTGTCCTATTGGATTGGCTGGAGGAGGGACTATGTCTCTCGGCTGGCCTGGGAACTGTGTAAAGACATCAGCAGCTTCGGAAATTGACAACAAACACTAGTCCACACTAGCGAGCAAAAACGCATAATAATCTATAATAAAAATGAACTACTCTACATTTAATGATACAATAACATGACATCATTTTTTGTGCTTAATGTTCAGACACAGATAGAAATGAACAGTCGGACCTCACATCTTTGCGCCACCTGGTGGTTAAAACGAGACTAACACCCTGATTTTTTTCAGCTTGCTGCAGGATTAAAAATCCTTAGTTGGCATATCCGTTGCGTGGTGGCGACACGACCGTACTGCATTGAAAAAGGTGGTCGCTTTGAAGTGCTACGACTGTACGCACCCACGTCCCAATCAGCTGTTATCCGCCGATAGTGGGTGCACACGTCGTCACGCTGGCACTGGACAGTCACCCACCTTCTAGCTTACCTCACGCCATACCTTCCCAGGCTCTCATACACAGCCTCACACACCACATATATAGGGGTTCCTTAGAATTGGTCCGCGTTATGTTTGTTAGTACTTGTATGTCTCAGGGGTAGTTGGACTTCCGCGTCGTGCTGACAAAACAGAGCTAATTAATAGTGGTTGCTTATGACGGCGACGAGTCGGTATGGCGTGCGGGTCTGATGAAACCACTGTTGCTTATTATTGTTTGGCCCTGATTGTTATTGATGTTGTGGATTTTGTGTGCATTATACGTGGGGGATTATTTTGGAATGTTGGGGAATAGTGTAGTGTTTCTATGTCTGCTCTGCCCGGTAGAAGAGAGAGGCCTGGACTTTAAGAATGCCGGCCAAACACCAGCTGGGGGGAGAGTAGGTTGGAATTGAGAGAGCAAGTTGGTGAAATATTGTTGGAGCAAAAGCAGAACGAGCATTTGGAGACCTGTGTTTACCAAGTGCACTATCTACAAGATGACCGACACAAAAAACAGAAAGGAATAACAGACCAACACAAAAACAGCAGCAGTTCAGGGTCTAACTCCAACCCAGAATACTCGGGTTCAAGTCCCAATTAAGGCAACAGTAAAGTATTATGAATATATGCAAAACAGATCTTTACACAGAAAGGCACCCGGGCCACCCCAGGAACTCAGGCCCCTTTCGCTGTGAGGTGACAGTGCTACCCGCTGCACCACCGTGCCGCCCTGCTTCCAGCATTCACTGTATTGTTTTCCTAATCTTTGTTCTTATAGTTCTTCCGTCTGCATCTAACTAGTCCCGCATACTTTCAGCTATAGAAACTGTTCAAATATCAAAACGTGCAGCTTTTAAAGACGTGCAGGCTTTTATTTTTCTCATTCATATGTTTTATATTGTTCAAGTTATTAAGCTTTTTCCAACCGTTTTGCTCCATTGAAATGAATGGAGGAATGTGCAATGTCTTATAGTTAATGCACCAACAGTGTGTGAATGAGTTATTCTTGCAAGTATTGATATATGAGTTAGCGTTACAAGCTTTTTTACAACATTTACGTCAGAGCATTCATTCAAAGTGTTGCAACATTCTGCTTTTTGTTTAGTTGCCACTATCTTATTTATGTTAATACTTTTAAACATTTATATAAACTATAAAAAGCATTTTCATAGGAAAATGCACAGTGACTGCTTCCCTGCTGAATGTATTGCTGAAGAATGGCTGAAAATAGCTGAAATGATATTGCTATAGTTCTTTAGTATAATAAAACACTTATAATATAGCTGAAAGTTGCTAATGCATTAAAAATATAACTCACGTTGGCTTGATATTTTGCTGTTGCCCTAACTGGGATTTGAACTTGAGACTCTAGGTTTCAGAGTCAATGAGTTTAATCACTTAGCCAAAGTATTTGCTGGAATGAGCTGACATGTCTGCGTTACATATCCTAGTGGTAATGGTGAAGATCCCATTAATTTTAAGTGGGAAATTAAAAAGCTTCACATTTCAAAAGGTATAAAAAACATGACTAAGAAAAATAATAGCACACCTCTCCTTCGAAAACTGGACATGTTAAAATTTGAACTGTGTCTGTAGCTAAAAGCATGTGAGAGGAGTTGGGTACCATAAATCACAGAAAGGGTGTTGAAAGGAAGTATCAATGCTAACACTAGAAAAAGCATTTCCAGAAGAAAATGCACAGTGAATGTTTCCTTGACCAACAAAGCAGAAACAGTTGAATATTAAAATAAAGATTTGGTAGTTTTTCATACATGCTCATCATTCTGTAAACCTTTTATTTGATACTTGATAAAAGACACAACCCATGCAGGAATTGAACTATGGCGTATAAATTTAGAGTCAAGCATCCATAACCACTCAGCCACAGTAGCAGCTTTCCTCAGCATTCTTAGCTGCATAATACATACTAAAAGAAAAACTTAAACTTTCTCGAGAATTACTGAAACCTAGCGAATGTGGTTCAAACATTGAAAGTACTGCTAAATATAGGCAGCCCAGAATCTATATAATCATTTCAATAGGGAACTAAAAAAGCTTCATATTTTCAAAAGTATAAAGGATATAAATAAGAAAAATTATAGCACACATCTCCTCAAAAAGCTGGACGTTTTGTTATTTAAACGGTCTATATGTGTTTAATATTGAAAGGATTTGGAGGATGTTTGTGCTCAATTGCTGAAGTTGAAATAGTGTCAGTAACTATCCAATAATAAATCTAATCGAATTGGACTGCTTTTATTGTGTAAAGATTTTGAGGGAGGGAGTGTGGGTATTTATTATACTGTAACATATTTATATTTTATAATATATCAGTTAAATCATTACTGAGCTAAATGTGCATAAAAAAGCAAAAGCAGTTTGATTTAAATTAAAAGAATAATTACATTTGCATATTATTACAATTCTTTAAGTTATTGATAATAAGTTATTATTTCTCTGGATGGGGACAAATGTTTAGTAGTTAATATATATATATTTTTTAGCAATAGTCTCAAAGATGTAAACCCAAAGCAAATGTGAATTTTTTAATACAAAATCACGTCAATTATTATATCTTTAATTTGATTTTAAGATGCAATTCTGATTTAAATATTAAAGATTTAAAAAGTCCAATGCAAAAGTCATTCACCAATCATTTCAAGGGTCACTATCCTGTCCTATTTACACCAGTTTCTGTTAGTGTGCACAAGGCATTGTGCTAAGAAAGTTGCATATATTGCTAAATTCATTACTTAAAAAAGCTAGTATAGCTTTAGCATTTAGCTCTAGCAAGTATAGCTAAATATAATTATATAAAAGAACAGGTAGTATAAAAAAAGCTGAATATGTACACCTGCAGCTCAATCATTCTTCTACTGCAGCCTTGGGAGACAGTTCTCCAAAGGCAGGAAACTGCACATATCAGCTCAATAAACTGTAGTGAAGCTGATTTCAACCCCTGCTTAACAGGCTTGTTACAACAAAACCATAAGGGTTATCACAAAAATAACTTCACTTTATAAATTCATACTTCAATGAGTAACTGGTATTTTCATTTTTCATTCTGGTATTGAAGAATGAAAATTCTGGCCACAGTCACGATTTAAAGATTCTAATTCTAAAGTGTAGATCTGAGGGCTTAACCAGGCACATTATTAGAAAGAAGACAAGTATGACTACGACTAAGTGAAATAAATATGTTCATAGAGTGAAAACTGTGGTTGTAGTGACTAGTTAAAGAGAAAAGCTCTGTCTTAAAAAAAACGTTTCCTCACATAGCTAGCTACCTAGCTGTGACGTCACGCACTCTAGCTCACACTAATGGAAAGCTGAGAATTCCTCAAAAACCACCCTATGCTTAAACTGCTATTACTCAAAGTATTAAATAAATTAAAAAGCTAAAAAAAGAGATTAAAAGTTGTAGTAGTGATTATTGATGATTATTTTGTAGTTCAAATGGTGTCTATAGCTTAAAGTATGTGGACGTAATTAAGGCCTGAATGAAGACAAAGCTGAAAGGGATTTGAAAAGTTGTTTCCATTCATTTCAATGGAAAAAAATAGTTGGAAAAAGCTTAATAACCCTAAAAAATCTGAAACATATGAATGAGAAAAATAATAATGCTGGAAGCATTCACTGTATTAAGGCAAATTTATACAAATGCAAATTGTATCGCAATGCATTATTGTTAGTAAATTGTGAACAACTGTGGCACCCTAACAGAAACTTGTGTGAAAACAAGTGACAATTCCAATGATTCATGTTGAAGTTTTGATGTTTTTGCAAGTCCACTTTAGTGAGCTGCAACTTGTGACAATTCCATTTTGAATTTTTCCATTGTTTTGTGAGAATATGGTGGTGTTACATTTTCTGATGCCTGTTGATTTTTGTTCTCTTTTTAGATAAAGCAATTTAGCTATACTTTATTTGTAATCACCACTTTTAACTATTCTTTAAAATGCTTAAGCTTCTCTTGAGAAGGAAACGCAATACTAAAGCCTTCAGCATGTAGGGTAATGCACATTAACAGAACCCTAAAAGAAACTGGTAAGAAGGAGTGACCCTTACAATGATTGGTACATGACTTTTGCATTAGACTCTTCATGTTTGCACCTTAAAATCTGTTTTAAAAAGCAGTTTTGTTCAATAAAAATTTTTTGAGCATCTTGATATTATTAAAGCTTAGATGGCTCTTTAGCTTTGTCATCTTACAACTAGTGTGGCGGAGTGGTTAAGAAGCCTTGCTCCGATCCTGGCAATCCTGGTTTGATACCTGTTTAGAACAAGACTTTGAAGCAAAGTTGAAGGAGTGATTTAAAGGGCAACATGTGTTCTTTTTTTAAAAAGAAATCAAACTGCTTTTGCTTTTTATTGGCACATTCAGCTCTGCACCTTTTGCTTTGTAGATCCAATCAGCTATAGATTCAACTCATCAGCTAGTTTCAGTAATGTTTCAACTGGTTAATTACAAATAGTTAATTAGATTTTTTTTACAGTATGATAAATACCATACCTTCCTCCCTCATATATAACTCAAGATAAATTGAGTTATATTTTTAATGCATCAGCAACTTTCAGCTATATTATGAATGTTTTATTATACTAAAGAAATATAAAAATACATCTGCTTTTAAATCAGGGGATTTATTAAATCATTTAAATCAGGGGACAGGGAGGAGCTGAGGAGGGTGCAGAAGGAGGAAGATCCGTGAGGGGAAGGACAACTACAGGAGGGAGATGGAGGAGCAGCTGAAGCAGTCAGTGACTTGTGGAGAATCCTGAAAACCATCTCTGGCTTCAAAACTCCACACCCACAGGCTGAGGGGGAACTGAGCTGGATCAACGAGCTGAACTCATACTTTAATAGGTTTGACCAAGCACCAGCCCCCACAGCCCTTCACACCTTTACACAAAGCCCTCTACCCTCAGCCCTGACGACTGGTGACTCATCCCAACAACACCCCCTCACTTCACACCACACTGAGATACTCCCTAACCCCTATCCTTCTCCAGCACCCAGGTAAGAAGTGAGCTCAGGAAGATCAAGGCCAGGAAAGCAGCTGGACCAGACGGCATCAGCTCCAGACTCCTAAAGTCCTGTGCAGGCGAACTGTGTGGAGTTATGGAGCATGTCTTTAACCTGAGCCTCAAGCTGAGGGTGGTACCACAGCTCTGGAAGACCTCCTGCGTGGTACCAGTGCCCAAGACACCGCACGCCAAAGACCCCAGCAGCTTCAGACCAGTGGCTCTGACATCACACCTGATGAAGACACAGGAGAGACTGGTCCTGGGTCACCTCCGCTATACGATGGGAACCTACCTGGACCCGCTGCAGTTTGCCTACCGACACGGCATAGGAGTAGACGACGGCGTCATCTTCCTCCTACATCAAGCTCTTTCTCACCCAGAGAAACCCGGCAGCACTGTGAGGATCATGTTCTTTGACTTCTCCAGTGCCTTCAACACCATCCAGCCGGTGCTTCTAAAACACAAACTGGGGGAGGCTGGTGTGGACCTTTATCTGATGGAGTGGATTATGGACTATCTCACAAACAGGCCTCAGTTTGTGAGAGCCAGGGACTGTGTGTCTGACACTCCTCCTCACAGGGGACTGTACTGGCCCCCTTCCTCTTCACCCTCTACACGTCAGACTTCAGACACAACACGGACAGCTGTGTTCTGCAGAAGTTCTCTGATGACTCTGCAATCGTCGGACTGATCACCGATGATGACGATGCAGAGTACAGAGGACTCACTCAGACTCAACAGTCTGCTGTCATCCCAACGATGCACATCCAGGGAAGGGACATTGAGAGAGTGGACTCTTACAAGTACCTGGGTGTGCATCTGAACAATAAACTGGACTGGACTCATAACACGGATGCACTGTACAGGAAGGGTCAGAGCAGACTCTACCTGCTGAGGAGACTGCGGTCTTTTGGAGTGAGGGGGGCACTCCTGAAGACCTTCTATGACTCTGTGGTGGCATCGGCCATCCTGTATGGTGTGGTCTGCTGGAACAGCAGCATCATAGTGAGGGACAGGAAGAGACTGGACAGGATCATCAAGAAGTCCAGCTCTGTCCTGGGCTGCACTCTGGACACGGTGCAGGAGGTGGGTGAGAGAAAGGTCCTGGCTAAACTGACATCCATCATGGACATTCATATGTTTCATATTTTTCAAGTTATTGAGCTTTCTTCAGTCATTTTTCTCATTGAAATGAATGGAAATAACTTTTCAAATCCTCTTCAGCTTTGTCTTCTTTCAGCTTTAACTATTTCCACAAACTTTAAGCTGCAGAAACCCTTTGAATTACAAAATACTAATCTCTTGTTCTGTTACAAACACCAAGACCAGACAGGGCAGAACCCAAAAGCAGATATACAATACAAAACGATATATTTATTATACTACACAAAACCAAGGGTCACTACAGAGTAGGCAAAAGGTGCATAAACTAAACTGAGGCGCGCTGCGAAGCAGGACCAAACAAACTAGGCAGAGGAATAATACAAAACAGAAGCCACTACCAAACAAAACTAGGACACAATAGGTCGCTGCACTGAGTAGACAAAATAGGAATAACAGGGCTGTTCACGATCCAAACTAAACACAAAACCAACCGTCATACAGGAAGCCAGATGCAAACTGAGAGTCCACCATAACACCTTGCACCGCCGGATGAAGGCTCCCACCGACCCGTCCAGCCCCTGGACCTGCTGAGAAGGAAACAACGGGGGCTGATAGCCATAGCCAGCCTCAAAAGGGGAACATCCCAGCACCTGGGAAGGAAGAGTATTGTGAGCGTATTCGACCCAAGGAAGCTGCCGGACCCAAGACGCCGGCCTGGTGGACGACATACACTGCAGCATAGTCTCCACGTCCTGATTCTTGCGCTCTGTCTGTCCGTTGGTTTGAGGATGGAAACCAGATGACAAGCTGGCGGAGACACCCAGCGCTGCACAAAAATCCCGCCAAACAGCTGCGACAAACTGCGGACCGCGATCAGACAGAATGTCCTCTGGAATGCCATGTACACGGAACACATGGACAATTAGTAGCTCCGCCGTCTCCTTGGCCGTGGGCAACTTGTTCAGAGGAACGAGGTGGATGAGCTTGGAGAAGCAATCCACAATGGTAAGTATGGCGGTCTTACCCTCAGACGGTGGCAAACCTGACACAAAGACAATTGAGATGTGTGACCACGGCCGGTACGGCACTGGCAGTGGACGCAACAACCCTGCGGGTGCGCGATGTGGCGTCTTGTTCCTCGCGCACACGCCGCACGCTGCCACATAACGTCGAACGTCCAGTCTCATTGAAGGCCACCAGTAACGCTGCAAGACCAGCGCCAGCGTCCGGGACCCCCCCGGATGACATGCCAGCCGCGAATCATGGCCCCAGCGTAGAACCTGGGTGCGCAGAGGAGGCGGAACAAACAAGCAACGAGGAGGACAGCCAGCAGGAATGGGCACCGAGTGTTTGTAGGATCTCACCCTCGTCTCAAGGTCCCAGGTAACCGCGGCCACTGTCAGCGGGCGCAGGATACGGTCCTCCTCTGCTCTCGGCTCCTCCTCTGTGACCTCCTCAAACTTCAGAGACAAAGCATCCGGCTTCCCGTTTTGGGAGCCGGGCCTATACGATAGGGTGAAATTGAACCGAGCAAAAAACAAAGCCCACCTGGACTGTCTCGCGTTAAGCCGCCTGGCCGTCTTGATATATTCCAGGTTCCTGTGGTCCGTCCAAACCATAAAAGGTTGTTCTGCCCCCTCCAACCAATGTCTCCACTCCTCCAACGCCAGCTTAACTGCTAGCAGCTCCCGGTTGCCTACGTCATAGTTCCTCTCTGCGCAGTTCAGTTTGCGGGAGAAGAATGCACATGGATGCACCTTACCATCCTGTTCGCTGCGTTGTGACAGCACGGCCCCCACTCCGGTGCTGGAGGCGTCCGTCTCCACTATGAATTGCCTCTGAGGATCAGGGAGACAGAGGATGGGTGCAGACGTAAATCGGGACTTCAGTAGCTCAAAGGCTCCCTTCGCGGTTGCCGACCAAACGAACGGAGCCTTAGATGAGATGAGGGCATGAAGAGGAGCTGCCACCTTGCTGAAGTTCCTTATAAAACGCCTGTAAAAATTGGCAAACCCCAGAAACCGCTGCAGCTGCTTCCGGTCCCTCGGCTTCGGCCAATCTGTCACAGCCGCCACTTTTCCTGGATCCATCGCCAGCTTCCCTGGTTCCAAACAAAACCCTGGGAACGAAGTCTTAGCTGTGTGAAATTCACATTTCTCAGCCTTCACAAATAGCTGGTTTTCCAAGAGTCTCATCAAAACTGCTCTCACGTGCACCTCATGTTGTCGCGGGTCTTTGGAAAAAATGAGAATATCATCTAAATAGACAAAGACAAACCTGTTGACCATGTCCCGCAGGACATCATTTACAAGGGCCTGAAAAACCGCAGGTGCGTTTGTCAAACCAAAAGGCATGACCAAATACTCGTAATGCCCCGTGGGAGTATTAAATGCCGTCTTCCACTCATCTCCCTCCCTTATACGGACAAGATGATAGGCGTTACGTAAGTCCAACTTAGTAAAAATAGTAGCACCCTCTAAAAGTTCAAAAGCGGATGCAATGAGGGGAAGTGGATAGCGATTACGTACAGTAATCTTATTAAGGCCCCTATAGTCTATGCAGGGACGGAGACCGCCATCCTTCTTCCCTACAAAAAAGAACCCCGCTCCCGCGGGTGATGATGACGGACGGATGAGCCCCGTGCGAAGCGCCTCCGCGATGTACTGGTCCATAGCCTCCCGCTCCGGTTTAGTCAGTGAGAAGATTCTCCGCCAGCGTGCGGAACTGTACCACGTAATCCATTAATGAGGAACGTCCTTCAAAAAGGTGGAACAGTTTGGCCGCCGCCACTCGGCGATGCGCGACAGGGTTAAACAGGGAAGTGAGTTCCTCTGCGAATCCCTCGAAAGTGGCGACACAGGCTGAGTTGTTCCCGTATTCCGCCGCACCCCACTCTAGCGCTTTTCCTCCTAGCAGCGAGATGCAGTACGCCACCTTCTCCCCTTCAGATCGGAACAGCCCCGCTTCTACTCTAAATTTTAGCCGTAACGCGGTAATGAAACTCTGGCAACGAGAGGCATCCCCGTAAAACCTGTTGGGAGGGGCTAATCTAACCTGGGAAGACGGGATCATCTCTAAAGACGCTGGTTCACTGCCGATCTCCCGCAGAGTACGCAAGGCCTCAGCACGGGCTGTAGTGCGTGGGCTGTCAAGTAACAAACGAGCACTGCTAAGGCTCGGAACCTGCCAGGCCTCCTCTCCTGCTGCTGGGTCCATGTTTGGTCAGTGTGTACTGTTACAAACACCAAGACCAGACAGGGCAGAACCCAAAAGCAGTAACAGGCGAGGATGGCAGAATACAAAACGATATATTTATTATACTACACAAAACCAAGGGTCACTACAGAGTAGGCAAAAGGTGCATAAACTAAACTGAGGCGTGCTGCGAAGCAGGACCAAACAAACTAGGCAGAGGAATAATACAAAACAGAAGCCACTACCAAACAAAACTAGGACACAATAGGTCGCTGCACTGAGTAGACAAAATAGGAATAACAGGGCTGTTCACGATCCAAACTAAACACAAAACCAACCGTCATACAGGAAGCCAGATGCAAACTGAGAGTCCACCATAACACACTGACAACTGGAGGAGTCTCCTTCCTCCACTTAAATAGTCCCCAAGTTAATGATGTTCCGGAAGGAAACAGTTACTCAGTGCCGCCCTCTGAGGTTGGGAGGAGACTCACAACATGTTCAGCTTTTTAATATCTTTAATACTTTCTGAGTTAAAGCAGTTTAAGCATAGGGTGGTTTTTGAGGAACTCTTTGCTTTTCCATTGGTGTATATTGCATGAGTGCGTCATGTCACAGCTAAAGTGTGAGAGCATGTTTTTTAAAACAGAAATGTTCTCTTTAACTCGTCACTACAGGCACAGTTTTCACTCTCTGAACATAATTTCTTCACTTGTTCGTAGTCATACTTATCTTCTTTTTAATGATGTGTCTGGTTAAGCCTTCAGACCTATACTTTAGTCTGTATGTGCCTCAAAGCACAGAGAGTTCAAGAATCCTCCCATTGACTCTAATGCATTTACCCATAAAACGTCGGTGGAAAATAAAGGAGGATTGGAATTTTTAAATCGTGACTGTGGCCACAATTTTCACTCCTCAAACATAAAACTCATACCAGTTGCTCATTGAAGCCTTGGGATTTATAAAATGAAGTTATTTTTGTGATAACAACAGTATAACCTTAACGTCACTCCACTCCAATATGGTTTTGCTGCAACAAGCCTGTTAAGCAGGGGTGGAAATCAGCTTCACTACAGCTCATTGAGCTGATCTGTGGAGTTTTCTGTCTTTGGAGAGCTGTCTCCATGACAACGGCTGCAATCGATCAGAGATTGAGCTCAGTAACACTTCGATTGACAGGTCAAACTCTGCTGCTCAAACTCTCTACAGCTCAGTGTCCACAGTGTCTACACTGATCAGAGCAGGTGTACACATTGAGCTTTTTTAAAATACCTGATATTTCCTCTATAGGTATATTTAGCTATACTTGTATTGTAATATTAATAGTGAGTATTAATAATAAACTATTCTTTAGCCTGTATCTGCATCAAAAACGCAGAGTTCCAGTGAGAAGGAGTAACCATTGCAATGACTGATGCATGGTTCTGTATTAAAATATTCATATTTGTCTTAGGTTTACACATTTGAGACTGATGCAATGTTCAGGTCTTTGTTGAATAAAATAAATATGTTAAAATTAATAAGCATTTGTTTCCATCTGGAGGAAGCTCTTCAGCTACGTCGTCTTTCAGCTATTATGTCCTGTAGCTCAATGGCTTAAGTTAAGATAAAATATCTGAGTCATGTTTATGCAATTTATATCAAATAATATAAATATATGTATTTCCTAGATAAATTGACTTATATGCTTAATGACTAATATGCTTATATGCTTATGCCAATGTTCAGCTTTCACTCTATCAATGTAATTTTCAACAACGTCATACTTGTCTTCCTTTAAATGATGTGTCTGGCTAAGCTGTGAGATCTATAATTTAGTGGCTATTGACCTCAGAGAGAGCGCAGAAAGATCCTGAATTTCCCCTATAGACTCTAATGATAATTTCCGCTAGACGTCTGAGGAAAAACGCAGAGGGAGACACATTTTGAAATTGTGAGTGTGACCGCAATCTTTAGTCCTCAAACATAAAATTCAAACCAGTTGCTCACTGAAGCCTTGGGATTCATAAAGTGAAGTTATTTCTGTCATAACTATTATGGTTTTGCTGGAATAAGCCTAATTATCAGCGTTGAAACTCTGCTTTCACAGAGCAGAGTGAGTCTTATTTTCCCACGTTTTGTCTCCGTTGGCTGCAGATTTAACTGACATGTCAAACTCCTCATGCTCAGCTTATACAGCAATTCCATGCTTATTACTGATTAGTCAACTACACTATTGTATTGTGTAGTAATTAAGCACACTTTAACCTCCTTTTAAAACGAAAGCACCAAACCAAATAATTGGCTGGTTAATTATGACTATTTAAAGATTGAACAGTTTAGTAATTACCCACGCATTCTTCCCCTAAGTCCTTTCAAAGTAAAAGCACCAATGCAATTTAATAGCTTTAACTGCACCGTTTTTGCCTTTGAATGGTTAATTATGACTATTTAAAGCTGAACAGTATAGCCTAACGTCACTCCACTCCCTCGTGACCATCTCATCTAAGGCAATTACAACGTTCTTAAGTTTCAAAAATGTTTTTAACTTTTGAGGTGTTTTGAACTGTGTCCCTGATTTCACCTCATACATTTCTTTTATAGGCAGATGAACTAATTACCCCTGATGCAAATACTTAGTTTAACAGGTTTCTAAAGTCAAACTTTATTCAGCTTTCTCTATGGGTACCATTGTTTTCCATTTTCAGAGAAATTTTATTACTTTTTTTTAATTTTACATAAGGTAATTCATTTGATCCCAACACTTATTATACTGAGAATTGCAATATGGGTCCGACAGCACTACGCTTAAATAAAAAGAATATACTTTAAAGGTTCTAATAAAACTGCTGAACAGAGCAGTCTGTGTGACAATCACAGCAGTGTGGTTTGCAGCAAAGCCATGCACTTTCAGCCTGTCTTTTCATCATCGAAGTGTATTGAAACCAACAACCTCCCTCAACTTTTTTTGTAGAGGCTCCATGCCTGCTGATGATAATGTTGGTAGAGTAATGAAGAGCTGGAGCATAATGCAACGACTTCACCAGGGCCTAGCTGCTTTCCACAAACATTCAGTCCAGCTTCTCCCTTTGGACCAACTTGGGAGCATCTACAAAGTCTCGTCCATTAAAGAGGATGAGGCCACCGGTCACTACACTGGCTGCTCCCCAGAACAGAACATAGGCCAGAGTTTCGGTCCATGTCTCACCTTACAGGATAAAGCAGGTTAAACTAAATTAGTGGTGTAATTAAACTAATTTGAGAGTAATTCCATTAAGTGCGAAATAAAATCCAAAAATTATACATGACTTACCAGCCATTAGCAAACAGATGATACACATAGAGAATGCTACCACCATGATGATGGGAAACTAGAGAGGACAAAAGGACCAGAGTAACATTAGATTCATCATATGATCCAAACAAAAAACAACCCATAAGTTTATCTTTCCAAGCCTTTCTTACCGTTAGGAACTTCCAGTCTTTAGGCTCCTGCAGTGGTGAGCTCCAGTCAGCCTCATCTACAGCATAGTTCCCCAGGAAAAAATCAATGGAGTCCTGCAATTACCAAACACAAACACTGTCAGAATTTCTGAAGTTGATATTTAAAGTTATTTAAAGGTGCTATAACTAATATATCTTTAGTAGTTCCAGTCAGTTTTACCTCACAGAAGAGCAGGACATGAAAATTCTCTCTTTAAAAGTTTGCTCTTGGGAATTTTTGGAGGAGTTGTCTCTACCAGCTTTGCAGATCTATAGACTGAAATCTTTGCCAATTATTCCTTGCAAAACAATTCAAGCTGAGTCAGATTAGATGAAGAGTGTTTGTGAAAGTTAGTTTTCAGATCTTGCTGCAGATTCTGGAGTTTGACTGGGCCATTTCAACATGTTTCATTTTTAACCATTCCATCGTAGCCTTGGCTTCATGGTCAGGGTCGTTGTCCTATTGGAAGGTAAATCTCCACCACTAGTCCCAAGTGTTTTGCAGACCCCAGTAGGTTTTCCTTCAAGATTACCCTGTATAGCGCTTTGCATTTAGGCCAGACGCTTTCTTCCACACGTTTGTTGGGTCACTCACATGGCTTCCGAAAAACTGCAGATGGGATTTCTTGTGGTTTTCTTTTAACAATGGCTTTCTTTTTGCCACTTGCCACCAGAAAGCCCAGATTTGTGCAGTGCACAACTGAAGAAATCTGTCCTATGGACAGATTTCTTCACCTGACCTGTATATTTCTGCAGTTCATCCTGAGTCACCATGAGCCTCGTGGCTGCATCTCTGATCAGTGCTCTCCTCATTTGGCCTGTTAGTTTAGGTGGACGACCATATCTTGGTAGGTTTGCAGTTGTGCCGTACTCTTTCCATTTGTGGATGATGGACTGAACAGTGGTCAGTAAGATGTGCAAAGCTTGGGAAATCCCTTCATAGCCTAAGCCTGCTTTTTTTCACAACTTTACCCATACCTGTTTGGTGTGTTCTTTTGGACTTCATGATTTTGCTCCACAATATTCCATTAACAAACCAGAAGCTGTCACAGAACAGCTGTATTTGTACTGAGATTAAATTACACACCGGTGGACTCTGTTCAGTCATTAGGTCAACGTTTGATCAGTCAGCAATCATCAAGGCAACTCATGCAGGCAATTGGATGCACTCAGACAAAGGGGGATGAACACTTCAGTTTTATATTTGTAAAGAAATTTTAACCCGTAAAATTTTCTTTCTACTCCACAATTGTATGCCATTTTGTGTTGGACTTTCACATAATAAAAACACTGTGCTTAAGGACAAACCACTTTATTACTGATTATACCATGCGATGAACTGAAGCAGTGATTTAATGACAATAGTAGTAGTCCTTTACACTTCAATGGCCGTCTAGGTGGTGTCGGCTACTTTGTAGTAATATGGCCTAGTTTATTGGACTTCCTTGTTACATCTGTACCACGGTACCCTATACTAATATTGTGATGCAATCATTAGGGATAGTCGCTACGATAGGATAGAATACGACTTTATTAATCCCACAATGGGGAAATTTGTGTGTTTACAGCAGCAGCATAACAAACAAAAAAGAAAAAGTAAACACCAGCAGTAGAAAGGTTGTGCAAACTAAATAATGGTAATAATAGTGCAAGGAAAAAAACAGTACTGTATTTTATATTCTTATGGCTGTGGGAATAAATGACCTGCGCTCCTTCTTGCACTGTGTGTGTAACAGTCTGGTGCTGAGGGAGCTGGTCAGAGCCTCTACAGTGTGGTGCAGGGGGTGGGAGGGTTATCCATGATGGATGTTAGTTTAGCCAACATCCTCCTGTCTGCCACCTCATTGATGGACTCTAGTGTGCAGCCAGGACAGAGTCAGCTTTTTTAACCAGTTTTTTCAGTCTCTTTCTGTCTCTGCCTGTACTGCCCTCCCTCCAGCACACAACTTCATACAGGACTACTGAGGCCACCACAGTGTCATAAAAAGTCCTTAGCAGCTGCCTGCACACACCAAAGGATCTCAGTCTCCTCAGCAGGTGAAGGTGACTCTGGCCCTTCTTATAGAGAGCATCTGTGTTGTTTAACCAGTCCAGTTTATTATTGAGGTGAACACCCAGGTATTTAAATGAGTCCACAGTCTCAATGTCTGAGCCCTGGATGTTCACCGGTGTGTGTGGTGAAGTCGACCTTATGAAGTCCAGAATGAGCTTTTTTGTTTGCTGGTGTTAAGGGTTAGGTGGTTATTTTTACACCAGTCCCCCCCGATACACATCCAACAATAGCAGTGTCATCAGAAGACCTCTGGAAGTGACAGTGGTGGGAGTTGTAGTGGAAGTTCTATGTAATGTGTGCAGGGTTACGAGAGCTCCGTCCCCTGAGGTGCCCCACTGCTGCAGACTACTACGTCAGACACACAGTCCTTCAGCCTCACAGGCTGTGGCCTGTCTGTGAGGTAGTTGATGGTCCAACCAGTCAGATGTTGGTCCACACTTGCCACCTCAAGCTTCCTCCTCAGCAGTGATGGACTGTAGAGGTGTGAAAAGAAAGCCGTGTGGATGGAGACTGGGGGCTGGGCACAATCAAATCTGTTGAAGAACTGATTTAACTCATTTGCCAAGGGTTGGTCACCCGTGGCCTGGCGACCATTTCCAGCCTAACCGTGGCCTGAGTTTTTCAGTCTTCTCCACACATCATGGACGTTGTTTTGCTCCAGGCGATGCTCCAGCTTCTTCCTGCATTTGTTCTTGCACCTCCTGATTTTATATTTTAGTTCCCTCTGCACTCACACAGTTCCTCCCTGTCCCCTGAGAGAAAGGCCCTCTTCTTCTCATTTAGAAAATCTTTCAGCTCAGGAGTGACCCAGGGACAGGCACTCTTCTAGACAGACACAGTCTGTACAGAAGAGTGCCTCCCAGGAACAGCTAAGATACTGCGCAGGACCCTCAACCTCCTAGGCCCCTAGTATAGGACCCAAGCTTATATGAATAAGACCGCTCCAAGGAAGGGCTGAGTTGAGAATTTTACATGCGCACACAAACACAGCGCATCAGCAAAACATAACATAATTCAATACAAGATCATAGGTCTAGTGTAATTGAGCACCAGGATGAGGCAAGGATAAGGAAAGACAGTGGTATAGTAGACAACACATAAATTACATCTATAGACCCCCACTTAGTCCTGCACCTATAAAAGTTGGAACATACCTGTCTAAAACCATCACAGAAGTTGTTCTTGTAATATCGGACCATGGAGTTCCAGCCGTCCATCAGTAGCCCCAATTGAGTCCTCTTCCCTGTTCTAAAAGACCAACATTTTGCTCAACATTAGAAAGAAAAGCACTAAGTCACTGTGTGTTAACCTGGATGTTTGTTTCTGTGTGGAAACTGGCCTGGTGAAGTCAGTCTTCAGGGCTCCAGTGCCAGCATACTGCTTGGCACAGGCATCAGCATTGTCTGCCCAGGCTGCATTAAAAGAGACCAAACAGAGCAAAGAGCACTTTGACAAAGCAACATTTCAATTACAGATGAAGCAGCTCATGTTTGCTGACTGGTTTCTGTAGGGTTTCAGCAGGACTTCAGTGTGAATCTCCATGCAAGGCTCGTGATTCACTGTGACTTAGTTAATGCTTCAGTGACATCTGATCCAGACACACACACACACACACACACACACACACACACACACACACACACACACACACACACACACACACACACACACATACGCATGCATATACAGAGTGCTTGAGTGGTTCTTTTTCGAAGATTTCAGTCGACTGTCAGTGCCCTTTCTGACGCTGATCACACACTTATTACACCCTCATGAGCCGACTGTCAGCAGCCCCCCTCCTTGGTCTGTCTGGGGAAGGTGTTAAAAATGTTAATGAGGCCACCCCCATTTTAGCACCAAAGACGCAATTCTGGGGTAAAACCAATAAGTGGAGCTTTAGTATCTGACCTGTATACCTACAGGTCAAATACCAAGTATAGGCACAGTTCTGAGAACAGGACATAAATCTGATAATGTCAGTTCTACACTGTTTGCTAGACAGACAGACAATAGTCTGTCTAAACAGTCAACTAAAAAGTTGAGAAAACTTGAAAAGTTGACTTCATGTCAGAATTGAATATTGTACTTACTTTTTTTAATCATAGATAAGCTTCTGCAGCTCACGCTGCCACAGCTGCCAAACTACCTTTTGGAGGTTTATCAGTTACTGGCTGTATTAGGTTGAATTGGACTTTACTAATGTACCTAATGAAATTCTTAAATTTTCATTCTATATGTTTGGCCATATTCACTTTGATGTAGTGTGTGTCAAATTGCCAGTAATTTTATTACTAATCATTACAATACAGTAACACATAGTATAATTAGAACAAATAAAATATGTGGATCTTGACTGAATGTTTGACTAAAGGGCAATTTATTCAAAACTGCTGTCATTTTCTACTTACTTAGACATAAATAAATTTAAGTTAACAACTTTACATTTAAGACACTCATTAGGTTTGTGTACTTATTATTTATATATATTTATATATATACTTACAGTCTACCTGTGGGCATGGATTACACATCACTGCTCCACCTAGTGCATGACTGTGAAATTGCAGGACATTTCTTAAAAAAGGTTTAGGGGGCGTTAACAAGGCAGCGACGCATTAAGTACCTCACAGTGGGGGGTCATGACTGGTGTAGGGGGGCTTTGTGGAATGGTACCTAAGTCATGCTAATGTCATGACAAGATCAGCGTGAAATCCAGCAGGAGCGAGGCAGCGAAAATTTGCCGCTCCATCTGTATATCAGTGAGCAACTGACCTTCTAAATATTAATCATGAAAATAACATGTATTTTAGGCATGAGAGCAGCCATGTACCTTAGGCTAACACATTCATAGCTAAACAATTGCTGTTCTGTGGTTTACCTTTGAGATTAATACTAATACCAATAATAGTGTTAAGGTATGTACACATACTCATACAAACATATACATTTATCAGATACATGCAAATATGCATTGTTATACATATCTCATACTACTTAATAATAGACATGACATACAACACCACAATTTCCATTTACACATGATTGATATTAGTAGTGATAAGTATCAGTAATACTTACAGTTGGCTTTAGAAAGCCTGTTTATCAGCACAGGTGATGAGTGTCCCACTACAAGGTTAGTAAAGCTGTAGCTTAACACTGTTCACCCAAAAGGTAAGGCAGACTTTGGTGCATAAACATTGCCACTTGTGAAAGCCAGGGTGATGTGAGGAGCTCGGCCACTACGCCCAGCGGAGGAGAGTACTCTAGCAGCCAGGGAGCCCACACACCTTCAGTTCCAGGAGGGCAGGTGTTGCGACCCAAGCCACCGACACAGAACCCCCCAGGCAGAGCTGCAGCAGCCACAGAGACAGCACCCAAGGTCACAGTGGGTCAACAATGTCCACCCCATGAGAACCAGGGGCAAACACTCCCCCCAGTCAGAGGGCCGGCTTGAGAGAATGGAGCCCGAGGACCCATGATCCGTAGGGAGCCCACCACAACTGGCCTCACCCCAGGCCCCAGTGAAAGAGCCCACACCCGGCTCTAAATGTATGTGTATGTGGCTAGGTATCAGGAACTTTGGGATATCACCAGTTCCCCAAGGGGTCCAGCAGAGAGAGCCATCAAAGTAAAGGTTCCTTCCACTGGCCACCGGGGTCTGAAGAGCCAGGATCCTGACTAGCTCTACTTCCCATCCCACCGCCTTCATGACCCCCATCCAGGAGGGATGAGACCCAGGGACCGCAGTAGCCAGAACTATCCTCACCCTTCTGTCACACTTACCAATTCTCTCGCTCAAGTATGCCCATGCTCGCCCCTTGTAGGGCTCTTTTGCCTACACAGCAAAAGTGAACTCAACAGTGAATTCTTTTGTCCACCTAACGAGCCAGTTCTTTACAAGTGTGAAGTGTGTGTAACTGTCCTCAGACTGAAGAAGTTTACTGGACTGGTTTCCTGGATAAAAATGGTCAGCAAATTTAGTGCTAATATATTATTATTGCTTATATATCACACACACACACACACACACACACACACACACACACACACACACACACACACACACATATATATATACATATATATACACACACTATTCTTACCCGGGTGGTCTCATCCACTGGGCCAGGGAGCTTGAGGGTTCTGCGCAGTATCCTTGCTGTTCCTAGGACTGCACTTTTCTGGACTGAGATTTCGGATGTTTTTCCAGGGATCTGTTGTAGCCACTCCTCCAGTTTGGGGGTCACAGCCCCCAGTGCTCCGATCACCACAGGCACCACTGTGGCCTTCACCTTCCAAGCCTTCTCCAGTTCTTCTCTGAGCCTTTGGTATTTTTCTAGTTTCTCATGTTCCTTTTTCCTGATGTTGCCATCGCTTGGTATTGCCACATCCACCACTACGGCTTTCTTCTGTCCTTTGTCCACCACCACAATGTCTGGTTGGTTCGCCATTACCATTCTGTCAGTCTGGATCTGGAAGTCCCACAGGATCTTGACTCGCTCGTTCTCTACCACCTTGGGAGGTGTTTCCCACTTTGACCTTGGGGTTTCCAGTCCATACTCCACGCAGATGTTCCTGTATACTATGCCAGCCACTTGGTTGTGGCGTTCCATGTATGCTTTTCCTGCCAGCATCTTACACCCTGCAGTTATGTGCTGGATCGTCTCAGGGGCCTCTTTGCACAGTCTACACCTTGGGTCTTGTCTGATGTGGTAGATCTGGGCCTCTATGTCTCTGGTGCTCAGGGCCTGCTCCTGTGCAGCCAGGATGAGTGCCTCTGTGCTGTCCTTCAGCCCAGCCCTTTCAAGCCATTGGTAGGATTTGTTGAGATCAGCCACTTCAGTTATGTTCCGATGGTACATCCCTCGTAAGGGCTTGTCCTCCCATGATGGTCCCTCTTCCAGCATCTCATCCTCTGTTCTCCACTGCCTGAGACATTCACTCAGCACGTCATCTGTCGGGGCCTTATCCTTGATGTACTTATGGATCTTGGATGTTTCATCCTGGATAGTGGCTCTCACGCTCACTAGTCCTCGGCCTCCTTCCTTGCGGCCAGCGTACAGTCTCAGGGTGCTGGATTTGGGGTGGAACCCTCCATGCATGGTGAGGAGCTTTCGTGTCTTAACATCTGTGGTCTGTATCTCTTCTTTTGGCCACCTTATTATTCCCGCAGGGTATCTGATCACTGGCAGGACGTAGCTGTTTATTGCCTGGGATTTGTTCTTGCCATTGAGCTGGCTTCTTAGGACTTGCCTTACTCGTTGGAGGTATTTGGCTGTTGCCGCATTCCTTGTTGCCTGTTCAAGGTTGCCGTTTACCTGTGGTATTCCAAGGTACTTGTAATTGTCCTCAATGTCTGCTATCGTTCCTTCTGGGAGTGAGACCCCTTCTGTGTGGATTACCTTGCCTCTCTTTGTCACCATCCTCCCACATTTCTCGAGCCAGAATGACATCCCGATGTCCGAGCTGTAGATCCTGGTGGTGTGGATCAGCGAGTCGATGTCTCGCTCACTCTTGGCGTACAGCTTGATGTCATCCATGTAGAGGAGGTGACTTATGGTGGCCCCGTTCCGGAGTCGGTATCCATAGCCAGTCTTGTTTTTTATTTGGCTGAGAGGGTTCAGACCTATGCAGAACAGCAGTGGGGACAGTGCATCTCCTTGGTATATGCCACATTTGATGGATACTTGGGCAAGTGGCTTCCCATTGGCTTCAAGGGTGGTTCTCCACAACCTCATCGAGTTTGCAATGAAGGCCCTTAGAGTTCTGTTGATGTTGTACAGCTCCAAGCATTCAGTGATCCATGTGTGTGGCATTGAGTCATAGGCTTTCTTGTAGTCGATCCAGGCTGTGCACAGGTTGGTGTGTCGCACTCTGCAGTCTTGGGCTACTGTTCTGTCAATCAGGAGTTGGTGTTTCCTCTGGTATCCTTACCAATGCCCTTCTGTGCTTCGCTCATGTATTGACTCATGTGCCCACTTATCTTAGCTGCGATGATGCCTGACATGAGCTTCCATGTTGTGGAGAGACAGGTTATTGGCCGGTAGTTGGATGGGACTGTACCCTTTGAGGGATCCTTCATTATCAGGATCGTTCGCCCTTCGGTTAGCCATTCAGGGTGGGTCCCATGCCATGTACTGTTCAGTTTCCAGCCTTGGTGGGTCTGCTCTGCTGTTATTACCCTGCCATTGAGAGTACACTTTCGCAGGTTGTGTTGCAAACAGCCGGTTTATTCGTCTGGCTTCGTTGTCTCTGGTGTATCTCTTTAGGCGGCTGGCCAAGGCTTGTAGCCTTTGCTTGGCAGTTTCGAGTGCTTCAGGTATGGGCATCTGGCTGTACCTCTTGGGCATTGGTCTTTTCATTGCACCTCTCTGGGCCTCTGCCATTTGACTCACTTCCCTCCGAGCTGCCTTGATTTTTGCCTCCAAGATCCATAAGTACATCAAGGATAAGGCCCCGACAAATGACGTGCTGAGTGAATGTCTCAGGCAGTGGAGAACAGAGGATGAGATGCTGGAAGAGGGACCATCATGGGAGGACAAGCCCTTACATGGGATGTACCACCGGAACATAACTGAAGTGGCTCATCTCAACAAATCCTACCAATGGCTTGAAAGGGCTGGGCTGAAGGACAGCACAGAGGCACTCATCCTGGCTGCACAGGAGCAGGCCCTGAGCACCAGAGACATAGAGGCCCAGATCTACCACATCAGACAAGAGCCAAGGTGTAGACTGTGCAAAGAGGCCCCTGAGACGGTCCAGCACATAACTGCAGGGTGTAAGATGTGGCAGGGAAAGCATACATGGAACGCCATAACCAAGTGGCTGGCATAGTATACAGGAACATCTGCGCAGAGTATGGACTGGAAACCCCAAGGTCAAAGTGGGAAACACCTCCCAAGGTGGTAGAGAACGAGCGAGCCAAGATCCTGTGGGACTTCCAGATATAGACAGACAGAATGGTAATGGAGAACCAACCAGACATTGTGGTGGTGGACAAAGAGCAGAGGAAAGCCGTAGTGGTGGATGTGGCAATACCAAGCGATGGCAACATCAGGAAAAAGGAACATGAGAAACTAGAGAAATACCAAGGGCTCAGAGAAGAACTGGAGAAGGCTTGGAATGTGATGGCCACAGTGGTGCCTGTGGTGATTGGAGCACTGGGGGCAGTGACCCCCAAATTGGAGGAATGGCTACAACAGATCCCTGGAATAACATCCGACATCTCAGTCCAGAAAAGTGCAGTCCTAGGAACAGCAAGGATACTTGCTACTTCTACTGCGCAGAACCCTCAAGCTTCCTGGCCTCTGGTAGAGGACCCGAGCTTGGAAAGTGGATGAGACCACCCGCGTGGGGTGAGAAGGGAGGTTTTTTTATATATACTCTATCCAGATGCAACCACCGCCAGCAATAGAACGATTTATTGATATATCAGGTAAAAGGACTGTATCAAAGATCTATATTTTAATTTCCAATGTTGATCAGACAGTGAGCTTTTCGATCTCAAAATGGGAAGCTGATTTGGGCATCACCACTAATTACACGTTCTGGAATAATATATGTCCTAATTTATTCAGAATGACAAAAAATACAAATTTACAACTAATACAATATAAAATTCTTCATAGAACACATTATACAGGATGTTCCAAATGGGTCTCACAAACTCAAATATTTGCCCTCATTGTACAGATAACACAGCAGATAGATTCCTACATGCTTTCTGGTCATGTTCACCTGTGCTCGGGCGGGGCGCTGCCTGGGTTTGAGTGGAGCACTACATAGGGCGAGCATGAGCATACTTGAGCGAGAGAATGTGTAAGTGTGACAGAGGAGTGAGGGTGGTCCTGGCTGCGCTGCCTGTGGTGCCTGGGGCAGCAGCGTGTCTTGTCTATCTCTTCCTGGCTGGGGGTTGTGGGGGGCAGTGGAGTCTGGAATCTGGCTCTGCGGACCCCGGTGTTTTGCTTCCCAACTACATCTCTCCACATTTATCCACTTAGGTCTGCGAGGGGTTTCCTACTGATGGAGAGACCGGGGCTACCAGAAAGTGGGTCCAGAAAGTGGGATGCTCTGCAGTTTTAATTAGTCATACACACTCATCCAGGACTTTGGGGGCTGCCTCCGAGGAAAGGGGGGGGGCAGTGGACAGAGCCTTCACTTTGGAGGACTGGGGGTGAGCGCCACTCTGGGCACATCTCCTGGCGGTCTCCCTAGGGCTGTGGGTCATCCAGGCTCTCTCAGGCCGACCATCCCAGTGGGGGGAGTGTTTGCCCCTGGTTCTCATGGGGCGGAAAGCTTTGACCCACGGTGGTCCACTCTGACCTCGGGTGCTGTCTCTGTGGCTGCTGCAGCTCTGCCTGGGGGGCTCTGTGTGGGCGGCTTGGGTCGCAACACCTGCCCTCCTGGAACTGAAGGTGTGTGGGCTACCTGGCTGCTAGGATTCTTTCCTCTGCTTGTTGGCTAGGTGTAGTGGCCGAGCTCCTCCCATCACCCTGGCTTTCACAAGTGGCATTGTTCATGCATGTCTCACACTCATGTCATGTCTGCCTCACCCTTTGGGTGAACAATGTTGAGCTACAGCTTTACTAACGTTGTAGTGGGACACTCAACACCTGAGCTGATAAACAGGCTTTCTAAACCCAACTTTAAGTATTACTGATACTTATCACTACCAAAATCAATGTGTGAATATGGAAGTTGTGATGATGTATGTCATGTCTATTATTAAGTATTATGAGATTCTGTATATTAATGCATAGGTGTATGTATATGATATATGTATATGTTTGTATGAGTGTGTACACATACCTTAACACCATTATTGGTATTAGTATTAATCTCAAAGGTAAACTACAGTACAGCAGTTGTTTAGTTATGAATGTGTCAGCCCAAGGTACTTGCCTGCTTATTTATTTTGCACCGATTGTTTGCTTAACTGATTTGCTTGGTTTCAGCAGCTGGTTGCACCACCAACCCCCCCCCCCCACCCCCCCCCCCCCCCCCCAACACCACCCCCCTCCCCTCCCGCACAAATACCCCAAAGTAAAAACTCAAACTGTCCACCAACACAGCAACATCACACATATTTGGGTTTGGCTAAATAAACAGTTTTTATAATAGCCTTCAGTAGAGGTTGGCACATATTTTCATTTTACAGAGTTTGCACTCAGGTTTGCAGTCTTCAATATGCTTGAAATTCATCCATATGCAGCTTTCTCTCCTTTTGGCGGCTTTGTAGATAAGTTGCTAGAGCGTTGGCCTGGGGAGCAGAAGGTCCCAAGTTCACCCCCCCGGGTGCTGCACTGTGGTTGCCCACTGCTCCCCTCAGTGGATGGGTTAACATGCAGAGAGTAATTTCCCCAATGTGGGATCAATAAAGTTCAATTATTATTATTACTCCTGAAACAGCGAGTGTAGTCGTACAGGCACACAAGCAGTATGAAAAAGCGTGACTGGTGTTTATGGCAAGGACATACAGTGTTGTGTGTTAAGGAGCCTACCATTCTTGAACATCTTTTCGAAGTCAGCTTGCTCTTGGATATGCTGGCCCATGTGCAGAACTCGCATTCTCTGCAGGCGTAAACGCAGGTTTTAGTGGTGAGATTACATCAGATTTGTGCCAAGATGAAAACATGTTCATCTTCTGTGTCTAGGTCAGGGGTCGGCAACCCATGGCTCCGGAGCCGCATGCGTCTCTTTCATCCTTTCACTGCAGCTCCATGTGACTTTGAAAAATAAATTGCAAGTTTAAAATAAAAAAATGTTGTCTCTCAAAAGTAGCTGCTGCCGTCATGCTCCTGCCGGTGTTAAACATGAACGCCTTTCCAGATTGACTGATGACCAACTTACGAATGTGCACTGGTTGCTCTTACGGCAGCTGTTTGAAGCAGAGAAAAGTGAGTTACTTGTCCTTGTCAATGCCTTGACAATATTTTTTCATCTTTATGTGATCTGAACTGTCTTTACAGTCTTTGCGTAATCTGATTTTTTTTCTGAAGAGACAGCTAAATTAACCTGTCACTACAATCACGTTGGTGTTACATACAGTGGTTCCGTGTAACGTACCCCCCGTTGTTTTTTGTGGGCAAGGGATTCAAAGGGCTCTTTGGGGGTTTTGCGTTGCCAACCCCTGGTCTAGGTTAATCAATATGTCTGTTTAGTTTGTGTATGTAGGCCTTCCCTTCGTCTCTAAACTAAGCAGGCCCAGTGTTTTTTAAATATTGCCAGTAAGGGACTCACTGTAGTTTGTTCGTTAAGCTTAAAGCAATTTTGTTAGTTGATCTGCTATACAAGCATATGAACTGCACCCAGCGGTAGCCTTTCATTCAATCCCTTTTTCTTAATAAGGTTTTGCCTTAGTCTAAGCCAGTTGTTACTGTATGTAATACATTGCACTGCATTTTTGAATTCCATGAATTTCTGCAATGTGTTAGGGCTATATAAAAGTTTTAGGATCTGGAACTGAATGCTGTTAGGCACTGCTGTTCTCTGCCACTCAGCAGTTGTTTAAAAGTTTCCAACTCCCGTGTTTACATGGGTCTACCTGTAGCTGTGACTGCAGTGAGCGGCTGGCCAACAGACTCTGGATGACATTTGTACGGTCCAGACAATCCATGCAGTTGCTTCGAAATATCCCCTCTTGGTTCAGCACCACCTTCCCATCAGCATCCACGAGGAAATATCTGAGTCCACATACACATACTTCCTAGTAAGTGTACATATCTAGCTGGCCGTACTGTACAGTATACTGGCACACACTAACCCAAATTCACTCTGCATTTCAGCTACCATGTCCAATAGCATCTGGAGGCGGTGCCACCTCATGTGGCTGCACTCCTTATGGAAGTCAAAAGCTATGTACCTGCACAATATAAATTATTAAAAATACAGTGACCTCAGTCAAACAGACTAAATATGAGAAACTAAATAAACCCAGTCACATAGGGTGGAGTATTAACCTTCTGTACCCCAAGCCTATTTTCTGACCAAGTGAAAATGGTGGCAGTCTTACTTTATCATGCTATTTCTCGCGCTGGTCACCATCTTGTCAAATATCAGCTCTAGTGGCATCTCTGAGCCCTTCTGATTGATCTGCTTGACAAAACAACAGCAGGTTTTAATGTTGCTTTCTTTATTTGATATGACTGCTTGTTGTAATCATGGAATAAAGCTTTAGTAAATGTTCTGCTAGCACTTTAGTTTCATTAAATGAGGGTACTCCAATACCACTTATAAGATAAACAGATTAGACCTTTGTATTTTTACCAAATTTAAAATCACTTGTCTTCCATAGAGAATAATCTGTGAGTCAAAGTGTTTCTGGAACCCATCCAACTAAAGAGAAAAACAAAGAGGCAAGCAAAATTACACTAAGAAGTTTGAAGCACACATCTGTGGTGTGTGAGATGTAAAGAATACTTACGTGGTTAACTGTTTTGCTGATTTGAGGTTTAGGCTTATACTTAAGGTTAGGTCTTTGGGACCAGTAGAAGGGGATAGAACCTCTCGTCTATGAAAGTAAATGCATAAACAGTAAACAATAAAATTCTGCTCTTTGATGCTCATCATTCAATTCTTCCTTCTGTATCATCACCACTGAAGCTCACCTGAACAAATGATGCCTTGGCACCATTGTACTGCACTATCTGCTCTGTTTCCACATAGTTGGCAGCATGGCCCTCAGAATCTATACCTGCAGACCAAAACATGTTTCAACAGTTTAATTCCAGATTTTTTTGTCCTGCATATGTTTGTTGAACACAGGCTTTAAAAATCAGACTAAACTACAAAGATGCACTAAATGTTGGTTAATCACTCAAACACGAGCTAACTGGGTCTAAAGGGAGCTTGCCTGGCTCTTTAAAGGACTAAAGGCATCTTTCCTTGCAGCGATGAAATCAAATCAGCTACAGAAACAGCGGGAAAACATGTCAGATTAAAAAACAGTCATGAACTTATTAGTCATGTTGGGGGACCTCATGTGCATAAACTGTTATTAATAGAATCATTATTTACGTCCAACATGCTCAAACAAAGGACTGCGGCCTGCATGTAACACCTTCATCCTGATTGTAGTGAGTTGAAACAAAGAGATTTCAGATTTGAGTGCCTAAACCAGGCTCCAGGCTGGGGAACCATACCTGACTCTCCCGCTGAGACGTCCAGGATTCCCGCTGCTACAAGCGACAAATGGCGGAGGAACTTGCTATTTGCTATGATACTCTAGGTGTATTTGAATGCGTGAGCTATGAATTCATGATTCCTACATAAAGTTGAGTATTCATACCCTTGGAAACTTCTAATTCAAAGTTACGTTCAATTGAAGAAGAACGTCTATATGTATATATACCACTCTATTCTCACCCTCCGCAGGTGGTCTCATCCACTTTCCAAGCTCGGGTCCTCTACCAGAGGCCAGGGAGCTTGAGGGTTCTGCCGCCGTGTCCTTGTTGTTCCTAGGACTGCACTTTTCTGGACTGAGATGTCGGATGTTTTTCCAAGGATCTGTTGTAGCCACTCCTCCAGTTTGGGGGTTACTGCTCCCAGTGCTCCGATCACCACAGGCACCACTGTGCCCTTCACCTTCCAAGCCTTCTCCAGTTCTTCTCTGAGCCCTTGGTATTTCTCTAGTTTCTCATGTTCCTTTTTCCTGATGTTGCCATCGCTTGGTATTGCCACATCCACCACTACGGCTTTCCTCTGTTCTTTGTCCACGTTTATTCGTCTGGCTTCGTTGTCTCTGGTGTATCTCTTTTAGGCGGCTGGTTGGCAGCTGCTTGGCAGTTTTGAGTGCTTCAGGTATAGGCATCTGGCTGTACCTCTTTTCATTGCACCCTTCTGGGCCTCTGTCATTTGGCTCACTTCCCTCCGAGCTGCCTTGATTTCTGCCTCCAACCTTCGTTTCCATGGTGGATATTGTTTGTCATGGCTCCCATGGTTGCTCTTATAGCCAAGCACCTCTAGGATCACTGATGCTGAAGCGTATATCAGCTCATTGGTTTCTGTGATTGTTGTGGTAGGGATCACTCTCAATGCTGCATTCACATCTTCCATGAGACTTTCTGATGGTACTTCACTTAGCCATTGTAGTTGGCTTCGGGGTTGCCCATTCAATGATCCTATCTTTCAGGTCAGTCGTTGCCTCGCTCAGCGTATCTGTGCTCATTGGGGCTTCATACCCAACCGCACATTCTTTGCATGTAACCCCTCTGAGTAGGGTTACTTAAGTAGTAGCATTCCAACAGAGCCTTGTTCTCACATCTTAGCCATTTCTTTCTTGTTCCAGTAGCCCACTTCTCGTCAAGGGGCTCTGGTTCCCCAACACCTGACGCAGACCTTGTTAGATCGGGCGATGTCTGAGCCGGTATTTCATGTGGTTCATTGTTTGTTTGTCCATCAATATGTTGTAGGCGGTAGCTTGAAGGGTCTTGACCACACAAGAGATTCCGTCCGTCTGACTCACCTGAGTCACCTGAAGCTAGCTCGGCGGACAAAAACATCACGGACATCCTAGAGTCCATAGAGAAAAAAATATCAAGCTTCGACGTGCGTCTGGCACTAGTGGAACTCCTCCACAAAGAGTTTATGGCCCTCCGCGACTCCCTGGAATTTAGCCAGCAGCAGGTGGTTTCTCTCGCCACCGAGAACGAGGCCCTGAAGGGAACGGTGCAGTCCCTGATGGAGGATGTGGCTCAGCTAGCAGCCGAAAATAAAAAAATAAAAGAAGGCATCATTGATCTGCAGGCCCGCAGCGTGAGGGACAACCTGGTGTTCTTGGGGATTCCAGAACAGGTGGAAGAAAACGTGGAAACCACCATTAAAAACTTCCTTAAACAACAGATGAAGATTCCAGTGGAAGTTGTCGACAAGATGGCGTTTCACCGTTCCCACCGACTCGGGGGAAGACGACCGGATGGCCAGCGCCCTCGACCCATCGTTGCCAAGTTTCATGACTTTAAGCAGAAGGAACTGGTTAAGAGCCGAGGCAGACAGCTGAAGGGAACCGACTACAGCGTCAACGACCAGTTCCCCAAGGAGATCCTCGACCGCCGCCGCCGACTGTTCCCCATCCGTAAGAGGTTCATGGCAGAAGGCTGCAGGGCTATCATCAGCGTCGACAAACTGTACGTCAACGGAGAGCTCTACCGGGACCGGGAAGCAACTCTACTAGCCGATTAGTGGCTCTACTAGGGAAGCAAGTGGCTCTACTAGCAGGTGGTATGTAAAAAAATGGTTTAATATAAAAGGTGTGTTAAAAAATAATAGATGAAATGCAACTAAGTGTTATAACTTTACATCCAGTATTCAAACTCGTTCCCTCGCAGATGTTTTATGTAAATGTTTATTGTCATTCTAATGTCACTCACTCACTCACTTTGCAAAGTGCTCATCATGCTTAATCACTCACTTTCCTTTCACTTTAATTTTCTTTTCCTTTACTCTTTTTCCTTCACCTACTTTCACTCCACACTGTGTACATCCTTCTTTTCTCTATTCTTCTCCCACATAGTCAGCCAGCTATGTAGCCCTCCAGCAGCCACACACAAACATCTACTGCACAGGGGAAACACGTGCACATACATAGACAACACACAACTCAGAATACACAGGTACTTAAGGTTAGCCACACACCTAAAGTCTGTCACACTACATACACACAAGACTAGTGATCCACAGCAGTCAGGTAAGATATGACACCACTGAAGATTGTCACTTGAAATGTACGTGGAATCAATAAGAAGGAGAAACGATTTAAAATATTTAGTCATTTGAAAACCGTAGAAGCAGACATTTCTTTACTACAGGAAACTCAAATTCCCAAAACTATAGATTACACTCTGGCATCAACAGAGTTCCCACATGCTTACTTAGCCGGTTACAATACAAGTCGCCATCCTGATAAATAAAAAGATTAACTTTACTCATAACGATACCATTGTCGATCCAGAAGGGAGATATATATATATATTTATTAAAATCTTGATAGGAAACATTGAATATTGCATAGCTAATGTGTATGGTCCTAATGTTGACGACCCCTCTTTATTTCACAGCTTCTTCACATCACTGTCTGCTCACTCTGGTTCCAAACTTATAGTAGGAGGGGACTTCAATTTGGTATTTAACCCAGAGTTGGACAGGCTAAGCAAAGCTGTGAGCAACAGGAACTTGCAATCAGTACAGACCTTAAAACAGTACATGGATGACCCAGTCTCTGTGACACATGGCGTTCTCTTCATCCTACATCCAGGGAATATACCTTTTTCTCACCAGTTCACCACTCTCACTCCCGTATAGATTATATTTTAGTAAATAACTCAGTCTTACAAGATGTCTCTGACACCAATATTCACTCTATCACAATCAGTGATCATGCACCAATGTCCATTTCGTTGATTAAGACAGTCGAACCATCAACCAGGCATTGGAGGTTTAATACATCATTACTCAATGATCAAGACTTCATCAGTTATGTCAGGAGAGAATGGGCAACCTTTATAGAAATCAACGATACACCGGAAATCTCACCCTGTGTTCTTTGGGAGACTGCGAAGGCAGTTATGCGTGGTAGAATTATTTCATATTCATCGCACAAGAAAAAAAGGACATGCTACTTGAATTAGAATTAGAGCAAAAAATAAAATCTCTACAGATTAAATATGCTGCCTCTCCAACCAATGATAGAATCCTAGAAGACCTAAGGATTCTAAAGCTGAAATTAAATAATATAATTGATTGCAAATTTCCAGACAGATCAATTACGCTGGGAGAACTTTGACCATGCTAACAAATGTGGTAAATCTTTAGCTAAACAATTAAAAAATAATAAAGAGAAACAAATCATCCATTCAATAACTAATAAGAAAGGGAATATTACTCATGATCCCCATGAAATAAATGATACCTTTAAAAACTTTTACCAAGAGTTATATACGTCCCAAATAGATCCATCCACCTCAACCATAGAAGAGATTCTGAATAAACTAGAACTGCCAAAGCTAAAGGAAGAACAATCCACAACTCTAGACTCATTGTTATCTTTGGCAGAACTACACAAAGCTCTGCAGGAGATGCCCAATAAAAAAGCTCCAGGACCAGATGGATTCCCAACTGAATTTTATAAAGAGCTCTGGTCCATGCTGGCACCCAGCTTTTACAAAATGGTAGCTGAAATTAAACAACAGCATTCATTACCCACAAATATGAATACTGACTTCATAAGCCTGCTCCAAAAACCAGGAAAAGACCCTACACTCCCATCAAGTTATAGACCAATTTCACTAATAAATGTAGATCTAAAAATAGTGTGTAAAGCACTTGCTAGAAGATTAGAAAAAATCACTCCTTATATAATTCACTCTCAAACAGGCTTCATTAAAGGTAGACAGTCAACAAACAATATGAACAGATTAATCAACTTAATTATGTCACCACCCATAAACTAGAGTCAGCCATCGTCTCCTTAGATGCAGAAAAAGCTTTCGATAGAGTAAACTGGAAGTTTCTTTTAGCCACTCTGCACAAATTCCGCATTGGGAAATCATTCATAGACTGGATCCAAATATTATACAGCTCAGCAAATGCCGCAGTCAAAACAAACAACCAGATCTCACCAAGGTTTAATCTGCATAGAGGGACAAGACAGGGCTGCCCACTTTCCCCATCACTATTTGCAATATTTATTGAACCTTTAGCCGCAGCAATAAGACAGCATGAAGGAATTACTGGAATATCGACCAAATCAGAAAGTCATAAAATACGTTTATATGCTGACGATGTGTTACTGTTTCTCCTGGAGGCACAGGCATCTCTTCCTACAACTATCAGCCTCATAGATGAATTCTCAGGACTTTCAGAATACTCTATTAACTGGACCAAATCCATAGTGCTACCACTTAACCTTAAGGTGAATAACATCTCTTCTACCACACTCCATTCAGGGAACATTAAATACTTGGGCATTGAATTATCGTCTAGGCTATCAGAGCTTATTGATCTAAACTACAATCTATTATTAAAACAAATAGAAGCAAACCTCAACAGATGGAAGTCCTTATCAATTTCACTTATGGGAAGAATTGCCACCATAAAAATTATTAAATAATTAATTACATATTCTCAATGATTTCAACTCAGCCAGCCCAGGCGTGGTTTAAGACATTAGACTCCTACATCTCACAGTTCTTGTGGAAAACCAAGCCACCACGAATTAGTTTAAAAACTCTTCAAAAATCCAGACGCTGCAGCAGCCTAGAACTACCTAACTTCCACCACTATTTTCTTGCCAATAGACTGAACCATGTCCACAAATGGATAAAACCCATGCCAGCAGACTCCTCCTGGATAGACATTGAACAAACATTTTGTGGAAATATTAAAGTTGCAGATCAGCCCTTTATCAGCACCAAAATCAAACATCATAGTTGTTACCAGAGCATTAGCATGAAAGCATCTCTGACAACCTGGTGGGATTTTCTTAAAGGAGTCATATCATACTTTTCATTCTAAAAAATATTATTCTTTAATGTCTCAGTAAGGTCTCTGTAAATTTTCATCCCATAAATCCCTTTAGATCGTCCACACTGCCCCTGTGAATATGTGGATCTCACTCCCCATCAGCAAATGCTGTGTTTTCTGGGCGTGTCGCAAGCGAAGCTGCTCACCACACCTCTGTGCGGAAGCGCATACCTTTTTTGTTGTTGTTTTTTTTTTAAATTGGCTTCATGGATACGAGCCAGCGCACGGTTAGGATACAATAGGTGGCAGTAGTGCGACATTGAGAATGCAATCCACCGCAATCCTCCACAGAAGAAGACCCACTACAGGACTGCACGACATTAGTCAGCTGATTCGTAGCGTAGTAGAACCATACGTCTACGATCCCGAATCTAACCCTGAAGCTGAAGAGGAGGCTGTTGAAGTCAACACATTTCGGCTGATGCAAGATGTGTCTCATTGGTAATGTCGCATTTACTTTAATTTAATTCATTTATGTAATTTGCAAAGTGACTAGCGGTTGCTAATGCGTATGCTAAATGGCGTGTGCAGCTTCAATATTCACAACACGACTTACCTGGAAAACTCTCGTTAATAGATAACACTACTTTAGCTCACATTATACAAATAAATAAGTTTGAGAGCATAGCTGAAATAATATAAATACATTTTACATTTACACATTTCACTGTTTTTGTCTTACTTGTGCTGCTGCTCTGACAATTTTATTTAAAAAATGTGCATTAATATTTAGAGCAATCACTGCATGACCTACCTGGGAACAAAAAGCATTGGTTCAAATTATATATTGACCTAACGTATTTTTACTGCTTTTAATTATGTTTTTTGTCATTCATGATAAATCTGACAGTAATATGTCACTGTATCTAAAGTTGTTACAGGTATCTAGTCTACAGAGGCTAGTGAGCTGGTGCTGAGGATTCCTGGGGTGAAGAATCTGAGTTGCCATCTCTTCATGCTTGGGTTGTAGATGAAGGCAGTTTCCTGATGGATAAAACACTAAAACACTCATAGTATGATTGATGTAGACCACCTGTAGAATAACTCCTTTACCGTTTGAGTAAAAATGTGTTTTTTGTGAGTGCAACACTCATTAAGAATTTTTTTAACTTTATATATAATTTATATGCGTTTTATTTATGGCCGCTTCAACTTTATAGTTTACCATATTAGAAAGAGAAAAACGTGTAATTTCAATACTATGATTTCCTAAAAAAAGTGTTTTACCTTCAGAAACAGAGTTTAGTGAAATACATAATAGTTAAAGCCAACTTTATTGTAAACCAAAAAAATACACCACTACTCCAAAGCTAGAACAAACTGTTACCTTCACACTCCAATGTGCAATGTATAGGTTACTGAGTTAATTAAGAAGTCTGGGGGTTTGAGGACAGAAGCTTTTGCAGGGCCTTGCAGACGAAATGCATGAAAGTAGGGTAAACAGGGAGATGTGGTGATCCTTGTTCTCATCACTATTTGGAAGACTGAGCGGAAGCAGTCCTCTACCAGATGGAAGCTGTGGCTGTCCTCACCATCACCTCATCAAAACAAAAGGTACTGCAATCAGAATTGTAGATTAGTGAAATGTTCATTATTATGTAGGTCAAAACCTTCTCTAATGTAAGAACACACAATACCAGACAAAAAATGAAACCAAACAAGAAGACAGGCCTGTCTGTGCTAAAACAACAGATAAACAGTTGTTACAATTCAAATACAAAATCTAAACAGTATATACCAATTAAAATCTTCTATTACCTATCTTACTGTTGGTACATACAAACTTACATACCTTTACTCCTGAGCTGGGCAGCAGATGCCTGTGTACCAACAGTCTGCAGTGATTTCTCTGTTTGACAGCCTCCTTGCATGTAGGTAACTGGGATGTGCCTCCCTACAGTATAGAAAAGACTGTTACATTTACTGTAAATTGTATTGGTCCTACAAATATAATGGCTATGGTACAAGCTATAGGTAACTGACCAGATAAGCAGCAGGTATTGTAGAGATGTGACTAATTAGCAACTAAGCTTGCAACACAACACAGTAATCATTCCAACTAATCATGTTAGAATTTGATAGAACAATGACATAACCCCAAATCACATGTTGATTTAGGCTGTGACACAGGACGGGGTAATAAACATAACCGCGTTCATCTGCAGGTTCTTTTTGTAGCGATCGACCAGCTGTAGCTCTAAAGTTCAAAGGCCTAAAGGCATGCTAACGGCTAACGCAACACAAACAGGAACGGCAGCACGTCAACAGGACAAAAGCTCGATCCACCGTTTCCTGCCTGTCGCCGATCGAAGGCCCATCGCTATTAGCTGTTCCCCACACAGGTGTGTGATTGCACCAACTCAGAGTAGCACATTTGAAAGGGACAAAGGCTCGGTTGACTCACTGTAGCCATTAGCAACGTTAGCGATTAGCTTGTCTCACATGTGGGTTACTGCATTTTAAACAGACCCAACTAACATATTTAGATATCACAAGTATCAAGCACAAACTTACTACAGCGAGCTAGATCCACCGCTTCCTGCCTGTCGCCGCTGGAAGGGCGATAACGATCAGCTGTTCCCCGCAGGTGTATGTGATTACAGAAAAAGGACAGACACTAGACCCACCGCTCCCTGCCTGTAGCCGCTCGATGCCGTTAGTCATTAGCTTTTCTCCACACAGGTGTGTGGCTGCAGGAGCCCACATGAGCACATTTGAAGGGGACAAAGGCTCAACTTGCTGTAGCCGTTAGCATAGCTAGCTAGTAACTTGCCTCACACATAGGTTACTACATTTTAAACGGACAAACTAACATTTTAAAACATTATAAATATCAAGCATGTACTTACTGCAGTGAGTGGATGACGGACTGTAGGAATAGGTCCTTTTTTTCCAACAGGAGCCGTGAAACAAATCCAGCATTGTACGCACCCTCGTTTGAAATGCACATACGTATAAATGCTGAGGCAGTGTTTCTGACACCGGTCCGTTAAAAATAAAAGTGACCCACAAAGTCCTCACCTGTTGATCCATTGGTAAAGTGAATAGACTTTGGTGTTGGTTAGAACACCTAAGAACTGAACTATTTCTATGGGAGGACTTGGGCGCTGCCGTGCTGGTCTGTTCATGGTGAGTGAGAGGGGGAAATGGCGGAACTCCAGTTTTGGTTCGGGATCATTGTGGGGGTGGTGGTTCAGGATTTGCAAGGAGAACTTTCAACCACTGTGACGAAACTTGGGGAACGGCCTCAGAACAGTAGATATCTCTCTCCATTGGATGAGAAAAATTACGTTTTCAAAATGTGAAAAAAGCAGGAAATGCATTTCTACCGTGCTCAGTGTGTGTATATGTGACCCATAGAGTCATAGGGACGCTCCAAAATGTCTAAAAAGTGGATTTTGCATGATATGAGCCCTTTAAAATTAATCGGTCTTCGCTTACTCTTTGCCAAAACACAACTCTCTGGAACAATCCAGACATCATACAAAACAAAAAGGCAATACACTTTCCAACTTGGCATATCAAAGGGATGACACATCTGAAACATGTTTTCACAAGAGACAAGTTTACCTCTTTTAAAGAATTAGTGTCCCACTATAAAATCACTAGGGCCAATTTCTTAGAATACCAACAACTAAGGTCAATACTTAATGCAAAAAGTAAGAATACTCCCATCCACATGCAACCACCACCAGTAATAGAGTGATTTATTGATATATCAGGGAAAAGGACAGTATCCAAAATCTATATCTTAATTTCCAATGTAGATCAGTCAGTGAGCCTTCCGATCTCTAAATGGGAAGCTGATCTCAACATCACTAATTCTAATTTATTCAGAATGACAAAAAATACAAATTTACAACTAATACAATATAAAATTCTTCATAGAACTCACTATACAGGACAAAGGATGTTCAAAATGGGTCTCACAAACTCAAATATTTGCCCTCACTGTACAGATAACACAGCAGATAGATTCCTACATGCATTCTGTCCACCTGTGCAATTTTGGCAAAGAGTATGTGAACACCAGTCAACCCAGTTAAGCTGTTCAATCCCTGCGGCCCCTGCACTTTGTCTTCTAGGAGATCTAAGTGGGCTTGCTCTAGAGACAAACTCATCACACGCACTTCTTTCTGCCCTCTGTGTCGCAAAGAAAATCATCCTTATGAACTGGAAAACTAAAAAAAAAATTAAGCATTACTCAATACCTGAACAGCTTGTTAGATTATACCACCTTACACACATTGTCTGCTTCATCAGGGTTCAAGGATGTGTGGAGCTCGGGTGCTTGGGTACCATGTCTGGCACAGTGGTGGGGGGTGACTGGTGGTTGGGGGTGCCTGCCTACCTAAGGAACCGGGACAACGGGACTGGTGGATTCTGGGCTGGCTGTATGGGTCCCCTGCGGCGGGCGTGTGGTGGCTGCTGAGACCGGCGGTCCTGTGCTGGAGTAGGGCCACTTTGAGGGTTGGTGTGTGCCTGTCTCCAGGGAGTGGAGGCGGGCCTCCCTGCCGGTGTACGAGGGGCGGACCTGGGGGTGGAGACCTGGGTGACCTGTGTCTGGGGGAGTCCCTCTGGGGGTGCCTGCCTGTGCCCGGAGGGGTGTCTCTTCCCTGGGGCGCTGCCCCTGCTCGGGTGGGGTGCTGCCTGCCCTAGCGGTCCGACGCCCTCTGGTAACTGCTCGGGCCTGTTGCAGGGGTGGTTGGCGGACTACTCGGGCTACGACCTTCATTGGGCCCTGGGCGGAGGTTGGCCTTCAATGCACAACTGCAGAGTATGTGTGTAGGTTTGAGTGTAGCACTACACGGGGCGGGCATGGGCATACGTGAGCGAGAGAATGGGTAAGTGTGAAAGAAGGGTGAGGATGGCTCTGGCTGTGCTGCGTGTGGTGCCTGGGCAGTAGTACTGTGGTCCCTGGGTCTCAGCTATCTCTTCCTGGCTGGGGGTTGTGGGGGGCGGTGGGTTGGTAAGCAGAGCCAGTCGGAAACCTGGCTCTGCGGACCCTGGTGCTCTGCTTCCCAACTACATTTCTCCACATTCATCCACTTAGGTCTGCAAGGGGCGTCCTGCTGATGGAGGGACCAGAGCTATCAGGAAGTGGTTCCATCCCTCCCAAGTGGGATGCTCTGCAGTTTTAATTGCATTAGTCATACACACTCGTCCAGGAATCTGGGGGGCCCTTCTGGGGGGGCCACTGGACGTAGCCTTCACATTGATGGCTCGGTCTGCTGGACCCCTCGGAGAATTGGCGATCTCCCAAAGTTCCTCATACTTAGCCACATACACATACATTTAGGGCCGGGGGTGGGCTCTTTTACTGGGGCCTGGGGCTGAGGCCAGTTGTGGCCTCGCCCACTGGCCCTGGTGGAGGGATCACCACCCAGTTTTAACTGCAAAAAGACATTTAGGATGAGGGGGCGCACTGTCCATGGGACACTCCGTCAGCCAGCGGTCGTGCTCCTGGAGGTGTCACCCACCTTCAGTTCCCCTTTGTTCAACACACTCACGTCCAAGCTGGGTTGCAGGGTTCTGGGGTACCTTTTTTGCTGCCCTCTGCCTCCCCCGGCTTGGGGGGTTGGGCGGGGCTCGGGAGGAGCTGCAGTCCCTGCCTGGGGCCACATGGAGGGCAGGACGGAGACCTACCCTCCCCACGAGTGTGATCAAGCGAATGGTGTGGGTGCGAGAACGTATCTGGGAGTGCATTGGTTCACGTATGATTGACTAGTTTGTTGTGAGAGAGTTTATGGTGTATGTGTGTTGATGTGATGATGTGTGTTGTACGTGTGGGTGGGTGTATGCGTCTGTGTTTGTGTGAGTTTGTATGGGTGTGGTGCGGTTAGAGTGTGGGGGGTCCGGTTTTCCGCCCGGGGTACGTTGATCGTCTGCCTGGGTGGTCTCTTTTCTGCTGACCCCCACCAATTGCTGGCCTTGTGCTGCAGGCCGGTGTGGTGCCAGGGGATGAGTTGGGCCGATGGGGTAGGCCCCGCTTCGCTCGTGTTCGCTCTGCGCACGGGGGCATCTCCTGGCGGGCTCTCTACGGACCGTGGGTCCTCCGGCTCCACTCTTTTAGGCTGACCCTCTTGCCGGGGGGAGTGTTTGCCCTTGGTTCACATGGGGCGGACAGCGTTGACCGTCGGTGGCCCACTCTGACCTCGGGTGCTGTCTCTGTGGCTGCTGCAGCTCTGCCTGGGGGGCTCTGTGTGGGCGGCTTGGGTCGCAACACCTGCCCTCTTAGAACTGAAGGTGTGTGGGCTCCCTAGCTGCTAGGATTCTTTCCTCTGCTTGTTGGATGGGCGTAGCGGCCGAGCTCCTTACATCACCCTGGCTTCCACAAGTGGCCTTGTTCATGCACCAAAGTCTGTCTCACCCTTTAGGTGAATAATGTTAAGCTACAGCCTTACTAACCTTGTTGTAGGACACTGAAAACCCGAACAGGCTTTCCAAATCCAACTGTAAGTATTACTAATACTTATCACTACCAATATCAATAATTTATAAATATGGAAATTGTGGTGTTGTATGTCATGACTTTTATTAAGTAGTATGGGATATGTATAACAATGCATATGTGTATGTATATGATATATATATGTTTGTATGAGTATGTGCACATACCTTAACGCTATTATCGGTATTAGTATTAATCTCCAAGGTAAACCACAGTACAACAGTTGTTTAGTTATGAATGTGTTAGCCTAAGGTACATTCTTGCTTATTTATTTTGCACCGATTGTTTATTTAACAGATTTGCTTGGTTTCAGGAGCTGGTTGCACCCCTACCCCTCCACCCACACCCACACCCTAGAGCAAAAACTTAACCTGTCCACCAACACAGCAACATCACACATATTTGGGATTAGCTAAATAAACCATTAAATAAACCATAAATCAAGAAGAGTTTATATATTTTATATATACCCCTCTTGTTAAAGCAAAGCTGCCCATCACAATATGGCATTCAGCGTAAGATATGCTGCTTGTTAAACTGCTGGACAGAACAAAAAAAAAAAAAGAAGCTTTTATTGGCTATTACAGCAATCAAACACTAACCAGCTTTTTGCATGTCTTCACTGGTATTTTTGTCCATTCATCTTTAGCAATGAGCTCCTTTCAGGTTGGAGGGTCTCCTCAAATAAAAGATAATTGCTTTTTACCACAATAAAGCCTCTTTATAATTGTCTTCATATATTTTTAAAAAAGCATGTGTCATTTACCTTGCTGGTTGAATAAAAGTAACTTAACCCGACTGTACATACTGTATATCTGTATACTGTACACACACACACACACACACACACACACACACACACACACACACACACACGTACATATATATATATATTGGTGCTGGGCACATTAACATGGTAATCATTAGCATCATCATCATCAGCAACAGACAATGTGCGTTAACACAGGCTCTGAATACTCATACAAATGAAGGGTCACAGGAGAAGTGGGTTGTTGATCAGTGTCAGGTTCTGGTTCTGTTCTCGGTTTTATTTTGTAGGACTCTGTTCATCAGCCTTATATTCATGTTTTGGGTTTCCATTTCCTGTTTTATTTTGGTAGTCTCCCGGTTTCTGTTTTTCTTCTAGCTTCACTTCCGGTTTACGTCACGTCACAGCTGTTCCTGCTTCACCCGGTTATTGTACACACCTGCAGTTCATCAGTAATCACTCACCTTGCATTTAAGCACCCCTTCTCACACCAGTACCTCGCCAGATCGTTGATTCTTTGACCTCACGTTCCAGCACTTCTCTAGCTCGGCTTATTCTGTTGTTGACTCTGTTCCGTATCTTTGACCATCGTTCTCGCCTGATCCTGACCGGTGCTGTAAGTCTTGACTCTGTTACCGAACCCTGCCTGTTTGTGGATCTGTCTAAGCCTGCCGAATCTAACCCTGAGATCTGAGCCTTTTGATATTTCCCTGTGTATGACCCGGACTGTTTTCCTGCTCATCGTGTCCTGGCGCTGTGCATTTGAGTCCTCTCCCTGCCGTTCCGTGACAATCAGTACTGGCCTGAGACATGCTTCCTAACCAATTAAAGCATTTGGGTGGCGGGGCCTAAGACAGCCGCAGTGCTCACTGAACTGGAACTGAATAGAATAAAGGCGTCTTACACGGACATCACATCTATTCCAAATGGCTCGTGAAAACAAGTCAAAACAGAATCTGAATCCCTGTAGTACTTTGAGTCTGAAGTATCACTTAAATGCAATTAAACAGGTGAGTTTGAAGTCTGGCTTGGAGCAATGGAAAAGAAGGGTTGGTTGTGAATGGCCTTAAGAGTATAAGTATAAGTGTAAGTAAGTAATGGTTGTTGTTGGCTTTTTGCTTGTTGTTTTTACTCTTCCTGCACATCACAGTGATTACAATGTGTGACCTTTGGTGGTAAACTCAGCTCATCCACTGGCAGCAGATTTACATACATAAATGCAGCACTAGCAGTGATAAATAAACTACTAATCATTTATTATAGACAGCTGTGACATAACTCACAACATCAAAGAAGTGATCTATTTTTGCTTTTTTGCTGAGGCCTATTTGTTTTTTTCTTTTTAATTTTTGACTACGGTATCTCCCAAAAGTGAGTCCACCTTAACATTTGTGTAAACATTCTATTATCTTATTATGTGACACTGATGAAATTACACTATGCTCCAATGTAAAGTAGTGACTGTACAGTTTGTAGAACAGTGAACATTTGCTGATTTACCTCTTTACCTCTAATGTGTGAACCTCTTGTCACAAAGGTGAGTCCAACATGAGTGGAAGTGTCCTGATGTGATGTGACATATTATTTGGTGTTATTGCTCTCACTCTCATACAGGTCACTGAAAATTCAACATGTCACCTTAAGGAAAAGGAACTGTGAGGATCTGAAGAAAGAACTGTTGCTCTACATCAGTGCTACTCGATTATTTACTGTTAACATTTTGCAGTCTGTCGCCGCCTTTCTTTTTATCTCAGTTAAATATATATCATGTTGTAACCTGCACTTCATATGCGGTGTCTTATTTGTGGCTATATCCATTTGATTTTTCCTAGTTGAGTGATCTCGGTCCAACAACATGAGAAATGAGGATAACAGTGTTACCTCTGACGTAGTATCGGACCCCGGCTCTGAAGCAGCTCCTCCTGGAGATGACACTCCATTCGAACACCTTTCCATTGATGCAGCTTGATTTCATGGTGATGACTAGTTAACAGATGAGTTAGGAAAACCAACAGTGCTGCCATGGAATAAGCAACAAGTTAGAAGATAACAAATACAGAACTTTTCATTTTGCTTTATATGCAATAACAGTGCAATAACACCATAATAACAGAGGGAGAAAGAAACTTTAGTCATTTAAAGAAAACAAAAGGATACAGCCATGGACAACAGGAAACACATATTTGTGTAACTGCAAGGTCAGAACAGGAGGTTGTAGTCAATCCATGTACAATTCTTCTGAAATAAGATGTTGAACTTGTAATTGCTTTAAGAATAATTGAATAAATTGCCGATGGGGCTACGGAGAGAGTGGGGCCAGTGAGCAGTTTTGAGACAAGTGGGATGTTTTTACGGCTATACACTTGTCATCCTGATGTTGGCAATGAATATAAAGATGATGAAATTATCTCCTTAAATCTAGCAACAGGACTGTCAAATAAACACATGCTATCTGTTATGCTTAAATACCAATGTTAATGAGAGAGGTAACAAAGGGTTGTGGAGAAGGCAATTTTGAGCCCATACGTCAGGGCAAGATTGACGATGATTCATTTACATGCCAAGTAAAACCAGTGGAGTATAGCAATGAATGAAATGCAGTTGAAACGGTTACGTACAGGAGGAACACTACACCAATTTCCAATACAGGTTGACCATAAACATGTCAAGTAATGTTAAAGACTGAAGGGACATACAGATTCCTCCATATGTTAGAAAGCCACAGAGGGAAAAGTGCACCTCACAATGGCAACAGGACAGAAAAACAGAGAGAAAAACTATACATACCATACAAACACACATCCATAACAGACCATACATCCTTGATCGGAGCAAATAAAGTTAACAGTTCTGATTGATGAGTCTGATAGCAGAAGATAGGAAAGATCTGCGATATCTCTCCTCCTCATAGCGAGGGTGGAGTAGTCTATTATTGAAGATGCTCTCCAGAGCAGACAGTGTGTCCTCCAGTGGGTGAGAGTCCTGGTCCATGATGGATGTCAGTTTAGCCAGGACCCTTCTCATACCCACCTGCTGAACCATGTCCAGAGTGCAGCCCCGGGCAGAGCTAGACTTTTTGATGACCCTGCCCAGCCTATTCCTGTCCCTCACTGTGATGCTGCTGCTCCAGCAGGCCACACTGTACAGGATGGCTGTTGCCACCACAGAGTCATAGAAGGTCTTCAGGAGTGGCCCCCTCACTCCAAAAGACCTCAGTCTCATCAGGAGGTAGTGTCTGCTCTGAATCTTTCTGTACAGTGCATCCGTATTATGAGTTCAGTCCAGTTTATTGTTCAGATGCACACCCAGGTACTTGTAAGAGTCCACTCTCTCAATGTCCATTCACAGTGTGAATCGGTGGGATGACAGCAAAGTGCCGTCAGTAGAAATCCACCACTATCTCCTTTGTTTTTCCTGCATTGATCAGGAGGTAGTTCCGTTGGCACTAGTCCACAATCTCCTGAGTAAGTCCTCTGTTCTCTGCATCGTCGTCGTCAGTGATCAGGCCGACAATCGCAGAGTCATCCGAGAACTTCTTCAGAACACAGCTGTCCGTGTTGTGTCTGGAGCTGCTGAGGTCATTGGCACACGGTGTCTTATGCACTGGTACCACGCAGGATGTCTTCCAGAGCCGTGGTACCATCCACATGCTCCAGAACTCCACACAGTTCACCTGCGTAGGACTTTAGGAGTCTGGAGCTGATGCCAAGTGGTCCGGCTGCTTTCCTGGCCTTGATCTTCTTAAAGCTCATTTCTCACCTGGGTGCTGGAGAAGGACAGGGGTTGAGTATTGTCACAGTATCAGGGTGGTGTGAAGTGAGGGGGTGTTACTGGGGCTGCAGGGCTGATGGAGCCGGGCTTTGTGTAGATGTGTGAAGGACTGTGAGGGGTGGTCCACTGTTCTGAGGCGCTGGTGGTGTGGGGGTTGATCCAAGTGCCAGACAGTTTAGAAGCAGCTGCTGAGTGAGGGGTGGGGGTGCTTGGTCGAACCGATTGAAGTGGAGTTCAGGTCGTTGACCCAGCTAAGGTCCCCCCTCAGACTGCAGATGTAGTGCTTTGAAGCCAGAGATGGTTTTCAGGCTTCTCCACACCTCACTAACGTTCTGCTGCAGCTGCTACACTATTTTCCTCCTGTAGCTGGCCTTCCACTCACAGATTTTTCTCCTCAACCCCTTCTGCACCCTCCTCAGCTCCTCCCTGTTCCCTGATGTAAATGCTTTCTTTTTCTCCTTTAGGAGAGCTTCAATATCAGGGGTGACACACGGCTTGTTGTTGGCAAAACACCATACCAGCCTGGTGTTTTCTTGTGAACAGTGTTTTCACAGCAAAAGTTAATATAGTCCCTTATACAGACTGTGATGGCCTTCATGTTCTCTCCATGTGAATGGCAGAGTTCCATCCACACAGTGGTGTTAAAACAGTCCCTGAGAGCCTCCTTGCTTGGATGTTATGGTCAGCTCTGTCCAGGGGTGGAAGGGAGAATGCACTGTGGGCCTCTTTGGTGTTAGCATAGAATAAGTCCAGTATTTTTCGAGCTGCGGAAGATAGTGTGTGCAAGTCCCCAGAAATCAGGAAATAGGCCTGTGGATGCTGTGTTTGCAGTCTGCTGGTGACTAAAAGCAGGACTTCAAAAGCTATGTCGGCGTTAGCGGAGGGTGGGACGTACACAGCAATTGTTATGTTATGTGTGAACTCTTGTGGCAGGTAGAATGGGCTGTCTGTTACACAGCTTCATTTTCATAGTATAACGTGCTGGCTTACACCATCTCTTGTTCACAAAAACAGCCAGGTCCCCTCCCTTCCTTTTACTGTCCTCCTTCCTGTCTGCACGCAGTAGATGAAAATTGTCCAGTGCGACAGTCAAGTCCAAGATGAGTGAAGCCAGCCAGGTCTCCGTGAACAGGAGGACGCTGCTCGTCCTGTACTCCAGCTGATGCCATGTAAGCACCATCTTGTTGGGGAGAGATCTCATGTTTCCCAGAAGGGAGAGCAGGTCTGAAGTGTCTCGCTTTTTTCTCGTCATAGTTTTCTGGCGCGGCGCCCTTAGCAGCTCAGTGAAATTATTATTTTTTTTATTACCCAAGGTAGTTTGGGTCAACCCCCATTGAAAATCTGTGAAGATTTCTTTTAAGATGCACAACTCTCTCAAGTAGTTGTTCTGCTGGAGGTTTATTCCTCGTTATAGAGGGAGTTTTTCCTCTCTTTTGTTGCTGTCAATTTGTAACTAAAGACTTGCTGTATGTTTGATTTGTGGGGTTTAGTTGTGTAAAGTCTGAAACAGTACTTTATAAAGCACCTTGAAATAACCTAGAAGTTCAAGTCGAGGTGGAGGAGTAACATCAATTTATAACTCGGATGTATTAATTACTCCTGAACCAAAACATAGTTATAACTCATTTGAGAGCCTCACTCTGAGCCTTCACGCAGACTAAAACTAGGAAGACAGTTGTGTTTTGTATTGTTTATCGTCCTCTTGACTGAATTTTTATTACTTTTTTCTTAGCACAGATAAAGTTATTGTAGTGGGAGACTTTAACATTCATGTACTGTACATGTTGACAGCAACTGTTTAGCACCGCTTTTAACTCATTATTATACAATATCGGTACTTAGCATGTAAATAAACCCACTCATTATTTTAACCATACCCTCGATCTTATCCTGACATATTGGGTTGAAATTGATAATTTATTAGTTCTTCCCCAAACCCTCTGTTATCTGGCCACTTCTTATTAACTTCTGAATTCACCATAATTGACCTTGCAACAGCTGGAAAGAAATCGTACTATGGCAGATGTTTATCTGTTGACGCTGTTGCCAGATTCAAGCAGATGATTTCATCATGTTTTGCCTCATTGTCTTGTAGCTACGCAGAGGAGAACAGTCACCTTAATCTTTATGAACAGGTTGACTGTCTTGTAGATGATGCTGCAGCTTCTCTATGTACAATGTTAGACACAGTGGCTCCTTTGAAGAAGAAAGCAGTGATTTAGAGGAGGTTAGCTCCGTGGTATAACTCAAAGATCCACAGCCTTAAGCACAGATCCCGACAACTAGAAAGGCAGTGGCAACAAAATAAATGTAAACTGCATTGTATGGAAGGACATTCTAATAATATATAAAATGTAAATTCTTGCTGCTAGGAAAACATATTATTCCTCCTTAACTGAGGAAAAGAAAAACAACTCCAGGTTTCTTTTCAGGACTGTAGCCAGACTGACTAAGAGTCATAGCTATATTGAACCTACTATTCAATTCAATTTTATTTATATAGTGCCAAATCACAACAAAGTTATACCAACGCACTTTAAAAAGTAAGGTTTAAAACCTCACACAACTAAACCCAACAAATCCCACATACAGCAAGCCTTTAATTTGACAGCAACAGTGGAGAGGAAAAACTCACTCTCGAGAAACAAGGAAGAAACCTCCAGCAGAATAAGGCTGGATGTGGGCGGCCATCTGCCTTGACCGTTTGGGGTGAGGGGACAGACAGAGAGACAGGATACAGGCCGGATGGTTGGACCTGCAGCTGTCCATCACAGACACAAAGCTCTGAGTCCAATGATACCCGTAGGTGAGGACAGAGTGGAGGAGAGAGAGAGAGAGAGAGCGGGGGAGAAGCACAACTACTGGAGAGAAAGAGCTGGTTCCACAGGAGAGAAGCTTGGTAGCTAAAAGCTCTGCCTCCCATTCTACATTTAGTGCAGTGCAGAGAAACTAATGAAGGAATGAAGGAGAAATGTGATTTCTCTTTTTTAAGTCCTGTCAGAAATCTGTCTGCAGCATTTTGAATAAGCTGAAGGCTTTTTAAGGAGCTGTTAGGACATCCTATGAGTAGGGAGTTACAGTAGTCCAGCCTAGAGGTAACAAATGCATGAATCAGTTTCTCTGCATCGCTCTGAGAGAGGATGCTTCTGATTTTAGCTATATTCCTAAAGGTGAAAGTAGGCGGTTCTGGAGATTTGTTTAATGCATGATGTAAAAGAGAGATCCTGGTTAAAGATGACACCAAGGTTCCTCACAGTAGAATCTGAAGCTAGTGTTATGCCATCCAGGGTGGCTATCTGACTCAATAGTGTCTCCCTCTGATTTTTTGGCCCAACAATAGGAATTTCAGTTTTATCTGAATTTAGTTGAAGAAGGTTACTGGACATCCAGGATTTGATGTTTTTTTTAAACAACTTTGAATTTTGACTAGTTGATCTGTTTAATTTGTTTCCAACAACATATATAGCTGAGTATCATCTGCATAACAATAAAATTTATTGAATGCTTTCTAATAGTCCCACCTACATAGCTAGTCCTTGTGCATGTGGAGAATTTGTCGTTAACATGAACAAACTGAAATCTGTTCAACAAATAGGATTTAAACCATCCCGGTGCTATTCATTTAATTCCGATTCTACGTCCTAGTGTCTGTAATAGAATGTTATGATCAATTGTATTAAATGCAGCACTAAGATCTAACAGGATAAGGACAGAAACTAGATCACTGTCTGAAACTAAGAGAAGATCATTAGTGACTCTAACCAGAGCTGTGTCTGTGCCAAGATGTTTTCTAAATCCTGACTGAAAATCTTTGTATAGGTTATTCCCGCTCAGGTGGTCAGATAATTGTTTAGCCACATTTTTTTTCAAGAATCTTGGAAATAAAGGGTAAACTTGAAATGGGCCTATAGTTGGCTAGTTCTCCAGGGCCTAGGTTTCAATAAATAAAGGTTTTACTTCAATAAACGTTTGACTACAACCAACATAAAGCCCTGTGGAACATAGCCTAAATGTAAAGATTTTCTTGATTTAATTTAATATTGACGAGCTGATTAGCCCTTATGCCGTCTCCAGACATTTTTGTACATTTTTGAGTTTTTTTTTTAAATGCTGATCATTTTGTATGATTTTTGTCAGAAATGTTACTTTCTCTTTGAATTTTCAAAATCCATTGTCTTTTCACTTATATTGTCATTTATATAGAAGTTACACATTTTGTATACACTTGTGACCTTCGTGGCCATATATGCCCCATAGACTTCAATGTAAACCACTGCCATCAAACTATGAAACCATGCATTCTGGGATGTCAGCATTTCATCTTAAAGAAAGGTAGTGATATATATATACTCTATTCTCACCCTCCGCGGGTGGTCCATCCAATTTCCAATCACCACAGGCACCACTGTGTCCTTCACCTTCCATGCCTTCTCCAGTTCTTCTCTGAGCCCTTGGTATTTCTCTAGTTTCTCATTTTCTTTTTTCCTGATGTCACCATCGCTTGGTATTGCCACATCCACCACTACAGCTTTCCTCTGTTCTTTGTCCACCACCACAATGTCTGGTTGGTTTGCCATTACATTCTGTCTGTCTGTATCTGGAAGTCCTACGCGATATTGGCTCGCTCGTTCTCTACCACCTTGGGAGGTGTTTTCCACTTTGACCTTGGGGTTTCCAGTCCATACTCTCCGCAGATGTTCCTGTATACTATGCCAGCCACTTGGTTATGGCGTTCCATGTATGCTTTCCCTGCCAGCATCTTACACCCTGCAGTTATGTGCTGGATTGTCTCAGGGGCCTCTTTGCACAGTCTACACCTTGGGTCTTGTCTGGTGTGGTAGATCTGGGCTTCTATGGCTCTGGTGCTCAGGGCCTGCTCCTGTGCAGCCAGGATGAGTGCCTCTGTGCTGTCGTTCAGCCCAGCCATTTCAAGCCATTGGTAGGATTTGTTAAGATCAGCCACTTCAGTTATGTTCCGGTGGTACATCCCGTGCAAGGGCTTGTTCTCCCATGATTGTCCCTCTTCCAGCATCTCATCCTCTGTTCTCCACTGCCTGAGACATTCACTCAGCACTTCATCTGTCGGAGCCTTATCCTTGATGTACTTATGGATCCTCGGCCTCCTTCCTTGCGGCTAGCGTACAGTCTCAGGGTGCTGGATTTGGGGTGGAACCCTCCATGCATCGTGAGGAACTTTCGTGTCTTTACATCTGTGGTCTGTATCTCTTCCTTTGGCCATCTTATTATTCCCGCAGGGTATCTGATCACTGGCAGGGCGTAGCTGTTTATTGCCTGGGATTTGTTCTTGCCATTGAGCTGGCTTCTTAGGACTTGCCTTACTCGTTGGAGGTATTTGGCTGTTGCCGCATTCCTTGTTGCCTGTTCAAGGTTGACGTTCGCCTGTGGTATTCCAAGGTACTTGTAACTATGTCTGCTATTGTTCCTTCTGGGTGTGAGAGCCCTTCTGTGTGGATTACCTAGCCTCTCTTTTGTCACTATCCTCCACATTTCTCAAGTCCGAATGACATCCCAATGTCCGAGCTTTAGATCCTGGTGGTGTGGATCAGTGAGTCGATGTCTCGCTCATTCTTGGCGTACAGCTTGATGTCATCCATGTAGAAGAGGTGACTTATGGTGGCCCCGTTCCGGAGTCGGTATCCATAGTCAGTCTTGTTTATTATTTGGCTGAGAGGGTTCAGACCTATGCAGAACAGCAGTGGGGACAGTGCACCTGTGGTGTACTCCTTGGTATATGCCTCATTTGATGGATACTTGGGCAAGTGGCTTCCCATTGGCTTCAAGGGTGGTTCTCCACAACCTCATCGAGTTGAAGGCCCTTAGAGTTCTATTGATGTTGTACAGCTCCAAGCATTCAGTGATCCATGTGTGTGGCATTGAGTCATAGGCTTTCTTGTAGTCGATCCAGGCTGTGCACAGGTTGGTGTGTTGCATTCTGCAGTCTTGGGCGACTGTTCTGTCTACCAGGTGTTGGTGTTTGGCTCCTCTGGTATCCTTACCAATGTCCTTCTGTGCTTTGCGGATGTATTGACCCATGTGCCCACTTATCTTAGCTGCGATGAGGCCTGACATGAGCTTCCATGTTGTGGAGAGACAGGTCGATAGTAGACAGATTGGTCGGTGCATCACTGTTGTGTGACGCCTCCCTCTCCCATATACCTTTCCAGGTATACCTGAAGGTATATAGTATAGGTATATAGCCAAGCACCTCTAGGATCACTGATGCTGAAGCTTATATCAGCTCATTGGTTTCTGTGATTGTTGTGGTAGGGATCGCTCTCAATGCTGCATTCACATCAGACTTTCTGATTGTACTTCACTTAGTTGTTGTAGTTGTCTTCGGGGTTGCCTGTTCAATCTCGCCATTATCTTATCTTTCAGGTCAGTCGCTGCCTTGCTCAACTTGTTTTTGTGTTTTTGATCAATAAAAGCAGTACTTCACATAGAAAAACTGGCATTTGAAGGGTTAAAATTCTGAAGAAAATAAAAAGCTTGGTAGTTTTGGGCAGGTCTGAAGTTGTTTAAGTGATTTACAAAAAAAAGGAGAAAATATTGATGTATGATGAGCGTGGCAAAAAAGGACAAGAAGGCGGCGAAAGGGAGTCTTTTTGGAGGATGGCATAAGGGCTAAAGGTGGAACTTTGAGTAATCTGGTTGGGATTGGATCTAAAAGACAGGTGGATGACTTGGAAAAGTTAATTATTGAAGATAAATCCACATGAGTTATGGGGAAGAAGCTGTCTAGGTAAGACAGAGGATTTGGTAAATTTAAGGTGGATGGATCTAGACAGTGATTTCTGTCATTTGGAGGAAGTCGCTGCTGAATGTCTTCTCTAATGGTAATAATTGTATTAGTAAAGTAGTTCATAAATTCATTGCTGCTGAGACTTAAGGGGATAGTAGACTCAACACAGCTATGACTCTTAGTCAGCCTGGCTACAGTGCTGAAAAGAAACCTGGGGTTGTTTTTGTTTTCCTCAATTAGGGAGGAATAATATGTCTTTCTGGCAGGACAAAGTGCTTTTTATATATTATTAGACTGTCCTCTCCTTTGGAATGCCACTGACTTTCTAGTTGTCTGGTCCTGTGCTTTAGGCTGCGGATCAGATCTATACTATGGAGCTAACCTCTTCTGATTCACTGCCTTCTTCAGAGGAGCCACTGTGTCTAACATTGTACGTAGAGAAGCTGCAGCATAATCTAAAAGACAGTCAACCTGTTCATGAGGATTAAGGTGACTGTTCTCCTCTGTGTAGCTACAGGACAATTAGGCAAAAGATTATGGAATCATCTAGTTGAATCTGGCAACAGCGTTGTCAGATAAACATCTGCTATAGTAACATTTCTTTCCAGCTGCTGAAAGGTCAATTATGGTAAATTCAAAAGTTAAAAAATGGTCAGATAATAGAGATTTTTGGGGAAGAACTGTTAAATTATCAATTTTAACTCCATATGTCAGGACAAGATCGAGGGTATGGTTAAAACAAAACAAACATTTACACACACTGAGCATGGTAGAAGTGTATTTCCTCCTTTTTTCACATTTTGAAACTTCATTCAATGGAGACCGACCTCCTCCTACTCTGAAAGCGTTCCTCCCCTGTCGTCACATATAAGGGAGTTCACCCTGCAAATCCTGAACCACCACCCCCACGATGATACCGAACACTGGATTTTCGCTATTTTCCCCTTCTCAGTCACCGTGAACAGACAAGCATGGCAGCTCGAGCGAATACTCCCATAGAAATAGTTCAGTACTTGGGTGTTTTAAGCAACACCAAAGCCTGTTCACTCTACCAAGGGATCAACAAGTAAGGAATTTGTAGGATACTTTATTTTAAACGGACCTGTCACTGCCAACACTGCCTCACCATTTATACTCACTTCTCTGGAGAGAAGCTGATGACTATCGGCATCGAGCGGCTACAGGCAGGGAGCGGTGGGTCTAGCTTTTGTTCTTTTACTGCAATCACATACACCTTGGGGGAAGCTAATAGCTGACGGCCTTTGAGCAGCTATAAGCAGGGAGAGGTGGTTCTAGCTTTTGTCTTTTTTATTCAATCACATACACCTGGGGAGAACAGATAATAGCTATCGGCCTTCGAGCGGCTACAGGCAGGGAGCGGTGGATCTAGCTTGCTGTAGTAAGTACATGCTTGATACTTGTTAATTATTGCAATATGTTAGTTGGTCTGTTTAAAATGTAGTAAGCCACATGCTAGCTTTGATAACGGCTACAGCGAGTCAACTGAGCCTTTGTCCCTTTTAAATGTGCTACTCTGAGTTGCTGCAATCACACACCTGCGTCGGGAACAGCTAATAGCTATGGGCCTTTAAACTGCTACAGGCAGGGAGCGGTGGATCGAGCTTTTGTCCTGTTGACATGTGCTGGCGCTCCTATTTGTGTGTTGTGTTAGCCATTAGCTCTTTGCACTATAGAGCTACAGCTGGGTGATCCCTGCACTATGATATTGCAGATGAACGCGATTATGTCTGTTATTACCCCGTCCTGTGCCACAACCTAAATCAACTTGTGATTTTGGGTTATGTCATTGTTCTATCAAATTCTAACATGGTTAGTTGGAATGGTAACTGTTTTGTGTTGCAAGCTTAGTTGCTAATTTGTCACATTTCTACAACTGCTGCTTATCTGGTCAGTTACCTATAGCTTGTGTACCATAGCAATTATATTTGTAGGACCAATACAATTTACAGTAACTGTAACATTGTCTTTTTCTATACTGTAGGGGGACACATCCAAGTTATTCACATGCAAGGAGGTTGTCAAACAGAGAAATCACTGCAGACTGTTTGTACACAGACATCTGCTGCCCAGCTCAGGAGTGAAGGTATGTACATTTGTATGTAGGTATGTATCGACAGTAAGATAGGAAACACATTTTAATTGGTATAGACTGTTAAGATTTTATATTTGAATTGTAGCAACTATGTTTATCTGTTTTAGCACAGGCAGGCCTGTCCTCTTGTTTAGTTTTAGTTTTGTCTGGTACTGTGTATTGTTACATTAGAGAAGGTTTTGACCTACAGAATACTGAACATTTTACTAATCTACAATTCTGATTGCAGTGCCTTTGTTTTGATGAGGTGATGGTGAGGACAGCCACAGTTTCCATCTGGTAGAGGACTGCATCTGCTCAGTCTTCCAAATAGTGATGAGAATAAGGATCACCACATCTCCCTGGTCATTTGTCTACGACTATACCTGCCCTGCTGCAGAAACAAATCTGCAACATAACCAAGTTTACCCCCTACCTAGGACATGGTGAGTTTACCCTACTTCCATCAAGCATTTCATCTGCATCTTAATCATGCAAAAGCTTCTGTCCTCAAACCCACAGACTTCTTGATTTACTGTAACCTATACATTGCACGTGTGAAGATAACAGTTTGTTCCAGCTTTGGAGTAGTGGTGCATTTTTTGGTTGACAATAAAGTTGGCTTTGACTATTACATATTTTACAGAACTCTGTTTTTATGAGGGGAAAACACTTTTATTCAGGAAATCAGTATTGAAATTACATGTTTTTCTCTTCTAATATGGTAAGCTATAAAGATGAACCGGCCATAAGAAAAAAGCATGCGTAAATATACATTTAAATTCAATTTTTTAAAAAGACTCTTAATGACTATTGAACACACAAAAAACACATTTCACACAAAGGGGTTATTCCACAGGTGGTCTAAATCCAACATACAGTGAGGGTTTTATCCATCAGGAAACTCTGCCTTGATCTACAACCCACGCAAGATGATGATGGCAACTAAGATCCTTCACCCCAGGAATCCCCAGCTCACTAGCCTGTGTAGACTAAATACCTGTAACAACTTCAGATACAGAGGGTACAGAGAGTTTATCAAGAATTATCAAAAAACATTACTAAAAAACATAACTAAAAGCAGTAAATATACGTTAGGTCAATATACAACTTGAACCAATGCTTTTTGTTCCCAGGTAGGTTATGCAGTGATTGCTCTGAATATTAATGCACATTTTTTAAATGTCAGAGCAGCAGCACAAGCAAGACAAAACAGTGTAAATTGTATTTATATTATTTCAGCTATGCTCTCAAACCTTTATTTATTTGTATAATGTAACCTAAAGTGGTGTTTCCTATTAACGACAGTTTTCCAGGTAAGTCGTGTTCTGAAAATTCAAGCTGCATAGGCTATTTAGCATACGCATTAGCAACCGCTAGTCGCTTTGCAAATTAAATAAATAAATTGAAGTAAATGCGACATTACCAATGAGACACATCTTGCATCAAACGAAATGTGGTGACTTCAACAGCCTCCTCTTCAGCTTCAGGGTCAGATTTGGGATTGTAGATGTATGGTTGTGCTACACTACCGGACCAGCTGGCCATTGTCGTGCAGTCCTGTAGTGGGTCGTCTTCTTCTGTGGAGGATTGCGTTGGATTGCATTCTCATTGTCGTACTACTGCCACCTATTTTATCCTAACCCTGCAGTGGCTTGTATCCAAAAAGCCAATTAAAAGAAAAAAAACCCACCACCACCACCACCACCACCACCACCACCACCACCACCACCACCACCACCACCACCACCACCACCACCACCACCACCACCACCAACAACAACAACAACAACAACAACAACAACAACAACAACAACAACAACAACAACAACAACAACAACAACAACAACAACAACAACAACAACAACAACAACAACAACAACAACAACAACAACAACAACAACAACAACAACAACAACAGGTATGCGTTTCCACACAGAGGTGTGGCGAGCAGCTTTGCTTACGGTACACCCAGAAAACAGAGCTTTTACTGATGGGAAGTGAAAACCACACATTGACAGGGGCAGTGTGGACAATCTAAAGGGTTTTAGGGTTTTATGGAATGAAAATTTACAGAGACCTTACTGAGACACTGAAGTCCAATATTCTTTAGAGTGAAAAGCTGTATGATCAGGTACCTTTAAGGAGTTAAAAGCAGTGCTGAGACAATTGCTGTCAACATCTTCACGAGTCTCCCTCTACAATGGCCTTATCATTGTCAGATAAGAATTCAGTTAAGAACTCTGAATATGGAGCAGGAGGACAATAAACAATACAAAACAACTGGCTTCTGGGTTTTAGAGTCTGGGTGAAAAAGGCTCAGAGAGAGGCTCTCCAATGAGTTATAACTATGTTTAGGTTTAGGAGTAATTAATACTCTCAGTTATAAATTTCTGATACTCCTCCACCTCTCCTTTTAGGAACATGATAGTTAATGTGTCTCATTGAAGTTGACTCATTTAAACTAACATATTCATCCTGCTGCAGCCAGGTTTCAGTGAGACAAAACAGATCTGTATGATGGGCACAAGCCATTTATTAACAATGATTTAGATGAGAGAGATCTGATATTTAATATTAGCTTACTATCCCCTTAAATCTCAGCAGTAATGACTTTATGAACTACTTTTCTAATAACATTATCACTATTAGAGAAGACATTCTTCAGCGACTTCATCCAAATGACAGAAATCAATGTCTAGGTCCAGAAACTTTAAAAAAGCCCTCTGTCTTACTTAGAGAGCTTTTCCCCCCATAACTTATATGCAGTTAACATCAAAAATTAACTTTTTCCAGGTGGTCCACTTGTCTTATAGATCCAATCCCAACAAGATTACTCAAAGAAGTTCCACCTTTTAATCAGCTCGTCCATATTCAATCAAATCAACCAATATTTACATATAGGCTATGTACCACAGGAATTAGGAAGCATTCTATTACTTTTCATTGCTATGCAAATGATAAACGACACAAATGATGTGTCTTTGGAACCAAATTAGACAGATCAACTACTCAAAATTCAAAGTTGTTTAAAAGTCATCAAATCCTGGATGTCCCAATACTTCCTTCAACTAAACTCAGATAAAACTGTTTTTATCATTGGGGCTAAAAATCAGAGGGAGACACTATACAGAGGGAGTCAGATAGCCGCCCTGGATGGCATAAAATTAGCTTCTGATTCTACTCAAAGGAACCTTGGGGTCATCTTTGACCAGGATCTCTCTTTTACATAATATATTGAACAAATCTCCAGAACCGCCTACTTTCACCTTAGAAATATAGCTAAAATCAGAAGCATCCTCTCTCAGAGTGATGCACTGATGTGATGCAGTGATGCTTTGTCCTCACCTACAGGTATCATCTGACTAAGAGCTATGTGTCTGTGATGGGCTGCTGCGGATCCAACCATCCTGCCTGTGTCCAGTCCGTGGTCCATCCATCCTGCCTGTGTCCAGTCTCTGGTCCAACCATCCTGCCTGTGTCCAGTCTCTGGTCCAACCATCCTGCATGTGCTCTGTTGTTGTTGCTGTCAAATTGTGATTAAAGGCTTGCTGTATGTGGGATCTTTTGGGTTTAGCTGTGTAAGTCTTAAACCTTACCTTGTAAAGTGCCTTGGGATAACCTTGTTGTGATTTGGCGCTAGAAGCTTGGTTCACATTGCCAGCAATAAGTCAGACCTGTTCCCGGTGCATGTTGGACTTCGGCAGGGCTGCCCTTTGTCACCGGTTCTGTTCATTATTTCTATGGACAGAATTTCTAGGCGCAGCCAGAAGTCGGAGGGGGTCTGGTTTGGGGACCACAGGATAGCATCTCTGCTTTTTGCAGATGATGTTGTCCTGTTGGCTTCATCGGGCCAGGACCGCCAGCGTGCGCTGGTGCGGTTTGCAGCTGAGTGTGAAGTGGCTGGGATGAGAATCAGTTCCTCCAAATCTGAGGCCATGGTTCTCGACCGGAAAAAGGTGGTTTGCTCTCTCCAGGTTTGAGGAAAGTTCCTGCCCCAAGTGAAGGAGTTTAAGTATCTTGGGGTCTTGTTTACGAGTGAGGAAAGGAAGGAGCGTGAGTTTGACAGACGGAACGGTGCGGCGGCTGCAGTAATGCGGTCGGTGTATGGGTCCGCCGTGGTGAAGAGGGAGCTGAGCCAAAAGGCAAAGCTCTCAATTTACTGGTCAATCTACGTTCCTACCCTCACCTATGGTCATGAGCTTTGGGTCATGACCGAAAGGGCAAGGTCACTGATACAAGCGGCTGAAATGAGCTTCCTCCGCAGGGTGGCTGGGCACTCCCTTAGAGATAAGGTGAGAAGCTCTGTCACCCGGGAGGAGCTCGGAGTAGAGTCGCTGCTCCTCCACATCGAGAGGAGCCAGTTGAGGTGACTCGGGCATCTGGTTCGGATGCTTCCTGGACGCCTCTCTGGGGAGGTATTCCGGGCATGTCCCACCGGTATGAGGCCCCGAGGAAGACCCAGGACACGCTGGAGAGACTATGTCTCTCCGCTGGCCTGGGAACATCTTGGGGTCCCACCGGAAGAGCTGGAGAAGTGTCCAGGGAGAAGGAAGTCTGGAACTCTCTGCTCAGACTGCTGCCCCCGCAACCCGGCCCTGGATAGGCGGATGAAAATGGATGGATGGATGGATAGATGGATGGATGGATTTTGGGCTATATAAATAAAATTAAATTGAATTGAATTTTGATGGGGGACGTCAATGCCCATGTGGGCGATGACAGTGACACCTAGAGAGGCCTGATTGGGACGAACGGCCTCCCTGATCTGAACCCGAATGGTGTTTTCTTAGTGGACTTCTGTGCTAGGTAGAGTCTGGTCATAATTAACACCATGTTCCAAAATAAGGGTGTGCATCAGACATTCAGATGAAGAGAGGGGCTGAGCTGTCAACCGTCCCCTACCTGTTGGTGAGTATAATCCACTGGCAGACAATGAAGCTGGAAAGACTTGGCAGGCCCAAACATATCGTGAGGGTATGTTGGGAATGTATGGCTGAACCCTTTGTCAGAGGAATCTTTAACTCACACCTCCAGGAGAGTTTCAGAGTTTCAACCAGATCCCGAAGGAGGTTGGAGAAATTGACGCCTGAGGTAACAGATGCCATTAAGCTGAAGGAGGAGTCCTGTCAGGACGGAATGACTTGTGGGTTCTTCACCAGCATTGTTTTCAGTGGAGGTAGGCAGCTGGTCGTGCACAATGCTGGACCAGCTCTACATGCTCACTAGGGTGCTCAAGGGGTTGTGGGAGTTTGCCCAACCAGTCCACGTGTTTTGTGGACTTTGAGATGGCATTCGACCACATTCCCCAAGGCATTCTGTGGCAGGTGCTCCGGAAGTATGGAGTCCGAGGCTCTTTGCTAAGGACTGTCCAGTCTCTGTACAACCGGAGCAGGAGCTTGGTTCGGCAGAAGGCTGGACCTTCAACATTTCTTATTTATCTCATTTTCACTAACAAACATATGTGATATGCTACATAAATTCTACAACTTTCTACATTCAAACACCATGCACTGTACAAATGTCAAAGTTAATGTATCACTTCTATGATCAAGGTAGCGTAAGGTAAAAACGTTTTAGAGCCTAAGTCTTAATTGTGGAAAAGTGCTACTGATACAATACAGGTCACCATGTCCAAAATTAATGAGTCCGCATAAATAAAAGAAACACTGACAGAAAGAAATGTAGTCATACCTCTGGCCGGGCAACGAATTCTCTCAGGAGGTGACCATTCCAGACAAAACGCTGATCCCCCTGGAATGAGGAAAGGTACGATGCATTAACACAAACATAAAGTGACTTCATGCAGACACACACTTGGCCTGTGTTCTTTATACAGTATGTTAATTATCTGGTTAGCAAGAAATGATCACTGATGTATTGATGGATCTTATGAAAGTAGATTTGTGATAGGATAATCGACCTTTTACTGTTTTAGTTTGTGCTGTGAAGTTAGAGTGAAGTTACAAGCTGATCCGCACCTGCACCAAACAGCCGGGCAGCACACTGTTAAAATGTAACCTTTTTAAATTGTAAAGCATGTCAGAACTTTGTCTGTAAATAAAATTTAAAAAATCATTTTGTTTTTTATATTGCTTAGGTTGTGGTGCGGGAAACTTTGTGTTTGTCATGACATACTGGCTGAAGGTTGTTCCTGGGGGGGTCATTTGGATATCAAATGGTTGGGGTTTCACTGTGGTGACCACAGGAACATTGTTAAAGAAGTAAAGAGGGGTTTCCTGAACTCATGTATATCAAAGACCAGTCAACAGCTCATGTGGGGGTTTGTAACAGGGCAAAGATACAGGCTTTGTGTCCTTAGTCCATCAGTGGCTACTTTGTACATAATAAGATGTGCCTTACGTCTTAGATGTACTGTAATTGAGATGCACTCTGTGTCGACACGATAGTAAAATTTGAGATAGTTTATCACACTGATGATATCGAGTTGATTTCTTTATAAAGAAGATTTCCACAACAGTGGTTAATGATGTAGTCTGGCCACCTCTGGTTAACTTTATATAAGCCTATGAATCAATCAAATTAGAATCAAAAACTCATTTTCCTGGAATCATAAAGAAACATACAAAGAACAAGGCCCTGGCTCTGGACTTGATATCTGGGAGCAACATACTATACTATGTGTAGTACACAATGTACGCTTCACCCTCTCCATAAGGCTCATCTCCTGAAACTCAGGGCTGGTGTTGGCCAGACGCTGAAGCGTGTGGGTCAGGTCACAGTCCGTTGCAAAGTAAAAGCCGTCTGTATGAAGCACGTTGTTGATCATTGACATGAAAGTCTTGTTGTCTTGCATCTAAAATTAAAAATAGCCAACAAGTCATATTTAGGCTCATGTTAAGAAGTCAGGTACACCACCTTGCTCATTATTTAGGATACTTAATCATGGAGACATCACAGACACAATCAAACGGCAAAAAAGACAAATAAACCTACCTGGTTGTCAGTTAGGTGTAGTATTGTCTTCTTATAGGAAATTATATCAAAGTCAACAGCCTTCCACACAGCATGGCCCAACAGATCTCCCACCTTCTTCTTGTTGGTGATGACACACAGATACATACCTACCACAAGCAGAACATGCAATCACATCTGGTGGTGTCTACTTTCCACAAAGGTGACACTTCACACTTCTACCTTGTGTTTTAAGCATACCTGCCACTAAACGTATAGTCCCAATGAGTCCACATATGGTCCTGGTGTCAGCTGATGCAGGGACGTCCCCCCTCACTAGAGGCCCCAATGACACAATAACAATAAAAGGGAAGCCACATCCAGGACAGGATTCAGAAAAACAGAAGGTGTAGCTGTAGCTAAAAAAAAAAACACGGAATCTTCTGAAAGAGGCCTTTCATTATAAAGTTAAGAAAATAATCAGGTCTTTTTGTCTAGCAACCTAATCAGAAGCAGAAATCACAATATTTTAGCTAATGAATTGTGTCTATGCTTTAATTTGAAAGAATCTGGAGGATGTCCAAGTAAACAGCTCTACTCAACTATCAGTATTCAGCTCAAACAATATTTTATACTTTTTATAGTAATTTATTTTGAAAGGATATTAAAATTTTAGAAGCACAAGAATAACTTAATTACTCTTCAGAATGATCTAAGCATAATAATCCTTTAGATGCAATGTCACAAAATGTCACAATGAAGCAGTGGGCTGCCACACATGGTGCCTAGGGAACTACTGCAAAGTGTCTTACTCAAAGACACATCTGGTGACAGAGGTGGGGCTTGAACCACGGACCTTCTGCTTCCCAAGCCATGCCCTACCAAATGAACTACCAGGTCACCAACAAGAATTAGTTAACAGAATACTAATACAGAATACCAATTTTCAACGGGGCTTGAGCAAAAGCATGTTGAGTAGTATTGAAGAATAAAGGGACACTCTTTCCATAATTTTTATTCGGAAAAAAATATTCCAATATCATTTACTTCCCTCTATAAAGTCACCAGGGCAGCTGATGATTATGTAAAACATGTCATTCTGAACTATCCTGGCAACTTTTCATGGGCTCACCGACCACGCAGACTCTTGGAAGGGACAACCGTTGTGTTTTTCCAGCCACTCACAGCAGATGAAGAAAAGAAGAGGGTTTTGGTTAAATGAAGAATCTGTGGCTTTCTAACAACTGTCTGCTTTGATCCAAAATAAAAGGATGCTAAACTTGGAAACAATAGGGTTAGCGCAAACCTTTTGTTGAAAACGTAAAGCAATGTCAGAATGTTTGTCCGTAAACAAGAGGAGCAACACGACCCACAGGATCAGGTAGGACTAATCGCTGCAGGTTGGGAGATTTGTCAGAGTGCATTTTTGCACATTTTGGCTAGCAAAATGACCAATTTTATAACACAACTTACTTTGCAGTGGCGAAGTATTCCTTTAAAGTGTTGCTTTTATCTTTAGGATTCATGAGACTTAATAGTAAGACAAGGCTATTAATGTTAGTCTATATTATTATAAATGGCCAAATTACACAAGTATATCATCATCATCATATACCATATGATGTATTTGCTTTACAAGCAGCTGCCTGACATCTCGAAATCTTCTAGATAGATAAGTCAGATACAACATCAAGTCGAGCAGCACTGTCATCAAGACATGACTGTCTACCAGGCTTTTTTTTTTTACATTAATTATTGCAGCCATATTTTACATTCTAAGAAAAACCTATGTGTCACTATGTCACTATGTGTCTCTACATACATTTGTATAAGCTGCTGCTTTATGGGTGGCAGGTATGTTAAAGATTTTCTTCATTTTAATCTGCAATTCTAAGAACGACCTTTTTACACCTGGACCTATTTGGTGAACATGCAACAGTCTTGATATGTTAAGTCAGGGTGTTTTACTAATACTGGATATGTTGATTTTACTTTCTTTTGCAACACCCCACTAGTGACTTTATGTTGTGCTCACCTGCGAGAGTCATCTCAGTTGACACCCTGTCAATAGCCAAGACTTCGTCAGAGCCATCTCCACATGGCTCCAAGTAAAACTTCTCTGGTGTGGTATGACTGGAGTAACAAAGACACAACACGCTGAACATTCCTGCAGCTTCAGATTAGCTAGACCACTAAAAAGATCCTGCAAAAGACAGAACACCAAGCACGCACTGCATCTGACTGTTGATAGTAAATGCATCACCTAGGTAATACAATGGTATGGAATGGCTAACCAACTGGAAACAAAGTTTAAGTGAGTCATGTTAAGCAAAGAAGCCCAATCTTCCCTCTTCCTCTTGGGGGGGACCTGGAGACATTTCGGGGTCAGCCAAGAGATTCCAGCATGTCATGGCTCTTCCTGGTAGGACCAGTCTAAACAGATATTCAAGCCACTTCAACTGCCTCTTCTTGATGGAGGAGCAGAATTGCACCCGCCCTCTTTGCTTCTATACAAAGAGGGCGGGTGCAGTTGGCCATGTAAACTACATTTTTTAATCCCTTGTTATTCACAGAATTAAAAATTACAATTCATATATGTAGATAAAATAGGGTTTATTTTAAACTAAGCACTTGAGATTGTATTTTAGTTTATTTGTCCAATTTTGGGGCAAAAGAATAGAAATGTGTTTTTAAGAAATAAAATGCAAAGTATTGACAGTACAGGGAACCTCAGACATTATACATGTTTAGGCAGGAACTGGTGCTAGTTAAAATTGTATGCGTTAAAAGTGTTAAAGTGAATAAATGTATTATTACCATGCCTGATTTTAAAATTATCTAGCTGATAAAAGGTGGAATATATACACCTAATACAATATTGAGATAGCAAGTGGGCATTTTTGACACAAGCACAGAGAGGGAGTTGTAAGTTACTCACTCCGCTTTTCCTGCACATAACGAACCATGCACGATAATGTTGTCAAAATGTTACATATATGAGATATGTCCCAATATGATACACCGAGAGTATAGACGTTTTCGGTACATTGTGCAGACAAACTGTTACATTTCTAAATGTTTAACCCTTAATATTCCAAAGTCTGCTCAAAATGCCTAGAAGAAACGCGCAGCGGCTGGCTGTGACTTGATCTTGGAAACGGAGACTGACCACAGTCATTGTGCAATAATAACAGAATCAATTGCAACCTTGGGAATGACCCTAACTGAGGCAAACCAACTCTTTACTAAACGGATTGACGCCTTGGACCCAGGTATAACGGCGGTTGCCTTAAAGGACGCCAGAAATGCGCGGACGCACGGATACCGTTGAACTGCTTTGTGCTTCCTCGCGCTTCTCTCTACAAACAAAATATACACTCCCCCGACTGTACGACGCGGTTCCATGTTACTCACAGGTTGAAACGCTCATGGGTGCTCGCCATCTTTCTTCCCAGTTACCTCACACTACAGATGTCCAACTCGAGACCTCCCACTCGACTCAGCGTCGATCTTTCGAAGCGGAAGTGTCCTCAAGCAGAATCTCGAGCGCGTTCCGAATCACGTGACCAAGGAGAGCGAGAGGTGTCGATACGTCACGTGACTGCCGAGCAGCTTATCTGCAGTTTGAACGGACTGGTTGTTTCAATATGTCAGAGCTTTATGTGGCAAGCGGTCCGGAGATGATCTATAAGATGATAGATGATCTATAAGATAGACAAGTTTCACATTACAGATATCTGCAATGTATTTATGACAAGTTCAAAATGTAATTAAGGACTAAAACTACATTTTGACAAGTCGCAATTCCAATAGGATGAGATAAGAAGATAAGATAGGAAAAACCTTTCCTATCTTTCCTATCTATAGGAAAAAACTTAGGAAGTCCCGCAGTGGGGAAATTACTTCTCACAACAGCAGTACAGATAAGCGAGAATACAGCTGCAGAACAGTTTGTGTTGGCACAGTACAAAGCAGTACAGTACAGTTGGTGTGAATATGAGGTCATTGCATGGTTATTGCACAGTAATGAGTATAAGATTTGTACCAGTAAAAAAATATATAATTGATCATTCACAGATTTTGCACAAATATTGTGCAGAGCAAGTTGCTATATAAACCACTGATGCAGTGGGTGAGTGACTGTAGTGGGACGTGGTTAACAGTTCTGATTATACAGTCTGGCAGCAGCAGGTAGGAAGGATCTACGATATCTCTCCTTCACACAGCGAGGGTGGATCAGTCTGCTACTGAAGCTGCTCTCCAGAGCAGACAGCGAGTCCTCCAATGGGTGAGAGACCTGGTCCATGATGGATGTCAGTTTAGACAGGACCCTTCTCTCACCCACCTCCTGCACCGTGTCCAGAGTGCAGCCCAGGACAGAGCTGGACTTCTTGATGATCCTGTCCAGTCTCTTCCTGTCCCTCACTGTGATGCTGCTGCTTCAGCAGACCACACGTACAGTACAGGATGGCTGATGCCACCACAGAGTCATAGAAGGTCTTCAAGAGTGGCCCCCTCACTCCAAAAGACCGCAGTCTCCTCAGCAGGTAGAGTCTGCTCTGACCCTTCCTGTACAGTGCATCCGTGTTATGAGTCCAGTCCAGTTCATTGTTCAGATTCACACCCAGGTACTTGTAAGAGTCCACTTTCTCAATGTCCATTCCCTGGATGTGCATTGGTGGTATGACAGCGGAAATCCACCACCATCTCCTTCGTTTTCCCTGCATTGATCAGGAGGTGGTTCCGCTGGCACCAGTCCACAAAGTTCTGATTGAGTCCTCTGTACTCTGCATCGTCATCATCGGTGATCAGTCCGACGATCGCAGAGTAGTCGGAGACCTTCTGCAGAACACAGCTGTTCGTGTTGTGTCTGATGACTGACTTATAGAGGGTGAAGAGGGTCCCCTGTGGGGACTGTACAGTCACAATCCCTGGCTCTCACAAACTGAGGACTGTTTGTGAGATAGTCCATAATCCACTCCGTCAGATGGAGGTCCACACCAGCCTCCTCCAGTGTGTGTTTTAGAAGCACTGGCTGGATGGTGTTGAAGGCACTGGAGAAGTCAAAGAACATGATCCTCACAGTGCTGCCGGGCTTCTCCAGGTCAAAAAGAGCTCGATGTAGCAGGAAGGTGACGGCGTCGTCTACTCTGTAGGCGAACTGCAGCGGGTCCCAGGACCAGTCTCTCCAGTGTCTTCATCAGGTGTGATGTTAGAGCCACTGGTCTAAAGCTGCTGGGGTCTTTGGCGTGCGGTGTCTTGGGCACTGGTACCACGCAGGAGGTCTCCTTTTCCATCAGGCCTAACCAATAGTTCACCGCAATATGTTTTCTCCTGAGGCATGCAAGTGGCATGATACCTGCTTCAACCCTCAGTGCACATAGAGGAGACGTTTTTACTGCTTCCACACATATTCTTATACCCTTTCTTGTACCCCATCCAGCTCTTTTAGTACTGATTTTGCCACTGATCCATATACCACACTTCCAATAATCCAAAAGATTACACCCAAGAATTTAACACATTTAACCAACTCGATTTCCCTCCCATAAAGCTTTAGACTAAGACCATCACCCACCTTGCCTTTTGTAAAAATCATTGCCTTTGTTTTTTCTACCAAGAAATTAAATCCTCATTTATTGCCCCATTCCTGAACTTTGTCAACTCCTTCCCAAGCCTTTATCCAACTCACTAAACACACCGTTGATCATGATATTAAACAAGACTGGGCTGTCACTGTCTTGATAAAGCTTTCACCTTCACCTTCACTTGAATTTTCCTCTTTCTAAAAAAAGTTTGACCCAATTAAACAGTTTCCCCCTGATTCCCATATTATGCAACGTGATAAATAATCCATCCTTTCACAACATGGCATATGCTTTATCAACATCAAAAAACTGTGGTGGAAATTTCCTATAAAGAAGTAGATGAGAGAGTTGTCCTTTTGTGCGATTTATTGAAACAATAAAGAAAATAAAAATAATGGGGAAAGCAAATGAAAAGCATAGATGTTGATCATGCACATCAACAAACCAAAAACCAGCTGGGGAGATCAGTGCACACACCACGAAGCACATGATGACTGTGTTGGATAAGAAATAGCACAAAGGCACAATTTTTTCCATTACATTCCCCCCTTTTGATTACACATAATCAAAGAGTAAAATAATAAGCAAATGAAACAGTGAGTGTATTAAGTCATCAAGATTCAAAAATACACCTTAACATAAAATGCAATTAACTTAGGGATAAAAGGTTGGGAGCTGTTTTGGTGGGTAGTTATACAAGAATAACCTCTGTATGAGCATGTGAAGAAAATTATTAATTATAATCATATTTGTATCAGATTATATTTTGTGAGCAAATCAAATACAAAATCAACTCAGTGTTGTTGTGAAATTTTTTCATTCAAAAATAGTGTGTAAAGTTACATGGAAACATCATATGATCAAGGCAATAATCCAAGTAACATAAAATGAAGTTTAACAAAACAGGGTTATAATTGATGTCTCGTAACAATCTGGTTCCTCCTTGTTGAACAGTAGCGCTAGATTGTTTCCAACACATTGACACATGACAGTTCGTTGGAGTTCTTTAGGTTGTGATCAGCTGATCACAGAGACACTTGGGATTTATTATAAAGCCAGGTTTCCTCCTAATGTCGTCTGAGTTACTGTCACTCCGTGATGTGAAGAGTCTACACGTCGTCCAGCGTCGGCAACTCGAGGCTGCTCATGTGTGTGTTTTCTCAGGAGCGTGTGTGTAAATGTATGGTCTGATAGTGTGATTCATTGGCGCAGCTTCAGGCGGCGCTTGGCTCACACCTTTAGCTAAACGGTCAACGCAGCCTCGCCTCAGTGCATGTGTGAGCACAGCGAGGGTCGTCCTTCTCAGTTCTTTTCGTTAGTGGTGGTTTTCTCCGTGGGATGTAGATGGAGGGACGTCTGTTGGACCTACCTGCAGTGGATAGAGTGGATCCAAGGCGCTCTCTCTGCGACCTTTACAGCCATGTGGGTCGTCAGAAGGACCTGGAAGGGGCCTGCCACCGTTTGGAGTCCCAGTGCTTCCTCCTGAACTCTTTAACAATCGCCCAGTGCCCTGGTTGGATGGTGTGTAATGGTCCTGCTGCCTGTTTTCACCTGTTGGGAAATCTGAATTATGGGGAAAAGGTGTTTGGGCGGCACGGCTGCCATCAGGCCTAAACCAGACTCCATGGCTACAGGTGGAACCATTCGTCTGCCAGAGTCTGCGTTCCTGTGAGGTAGAAAATGTTTAAAGCACAGGGAGAGAAAGTAGAGGATAGAGAGAGTTGGAGAGGGAACAAGGATCAGGAGAGGAAACGAGGATCAGGAGAGGGAGGGGTTGTTGGGCAGCGTCTGCAGCTGCATGTCGGCACAAACTAAGTTGTCACTGATGGTGTGAGTCGGACAGTTGCAAACAGCATTAGCTGTAGGTAGCAGAACTACGTCCAGCAAAGCAGAACCTTATCATGATGTAAGATAGGTTTGCAATCAGTCTTCAAAAGCTTCCTATGCTTCCACAGAGCATCAAAGTGTCACAACTATCTGTGGAGTCTGTAGATGGTAACAGACTCTCCTTCTGCTAGTTTACTAGCTTCAGTCAAGCGATCAACTCTGCAGCCTGAGCAGAGCAGTGTCTTAGCAAAGCGCCAGACTTCAAGATGGCATCTTGATAGTAATGTTTAGCATGTTGAGCAAGGTGGTTTTGCATCTAAGCCATCGGGCTGTAGAAAGATGTGATCTATTCCAAAAGAATCAAAGACAGTATGAGGACAAAAGAACAGAAGTCGTACAACCTGATTTCTCATCCACTGTTTGAGTGAAAGGTCGCGTAGGGTCAGATCAGGGAGACCCAAAGTTGGAGCCGACTGAAGAGCAAGAATGAGGTCAGTAAACGTTGTTCAGCCTCAGATGTCCACGTGAGACAAGAAGTGGACAATGAAGACGTCTGCATCAGAACCCTGAGTGGGGCCTCAAAGACAGTAAAGTTAGGAATGAAGTTCCTACAATAAGAACAAAGACCTAGAAAAGACATCAGCTGTTTTTACGTGCACGGTTTAGGCAGGTTTCAAATTGCTTTAACTCTGTTGGGTGAGATGGATTTGCCATCAGCTGTAATTACAATGACCCAGAAAATAACCTTAGCCTGAACAAACTGTAATTTAGACAGGCTCTCTTTGTGGCCTGTAGCATCCAATGTTTCAGTAGCTTAGTGGTGTCTGCAGTAATGCCATCTATGGCTTCCTTTAAGAGGGTGTTGTTGTTTACATGGTCTGTGGTCAGATTTCGGTGTGATGACCACTGGTTCACAGCCTCTGATCAAACCTACATCAGGTCTGTGTGTGAGCCACAGGGAAGCAGGGGCTTCCTGTAAGGCTGAGTGTTGGGTCAGAGCATCCGCTGAAAAATAAAAATAAAAACAAAAGCATGTAGTGTGTGTCATTAGAATGTGGGGGTATCAAGTTCACTGTTTGCTGCGCATGACAGGCAGAATAAAAAAATTAAAAAGTTTTCTAAAAGCATGTAAAGTGGGTAAATACGTCACATGGGGTCAGAAGTCATTCGCCAGTCTCCACCCCGTTGACATCTGTTCACGAAAGGACCCACGTCCTGTCATCTGTCTCCGTCATGTTTTGACAGAGGGACGTGTGGATCTGTAGAATAAGCATCAACAAATCTCTCTTGTTCGTTAGTGAGAGAAATCGCAAGCGCAGACCTGTGTCAATCAAATACCTAAACTACACATGAGATCTCTTCCTAAGAATTTAACTGGGCCTAAGTTTGAAAGCAAAAATAAATCTCAAGGTGTCTTGCTGTCAGATGTTGCACAAGACAGTGAAACAGTTTTTTTTACGTACAGTATTTATTATTACTTCTCTCTAATAGTCGTCTTCCCTTTAATAGTCGTTAATAGTCTGTTTCAGCCAGTTTCAGTCTTTCTATAGTCTGTTTTCTTTTTCTATAGTCTGGTTTTGTTTATGTATAGTCTAGTCTGTTTTGTTTTCCTATAGTCTGTTTTGTTTTTCTATAGTCTGGCCAGACAAACCTATAGTGTACACAAATCCTTTTAGAAACATGGAGGGTTTTATTACTGAATTTGTTGCAAGTTAAAATTGTTTAAAACCATCAGACTGCAAAGTCATGCAGCAGTTGTCATTTAGCTGTTTGTCATCATTTTAAAATCACTCTGTGGGATTTTTTGAGCAAAAAAGCGATTCTTTATTGCAAGCAGATAAGCATGAACATGAAATTGAGCGTGTATCAGCTGTAAGCGTGTTTCATCGTTGCGTGCATGGAAATGTGTGTGTGTTTGCGGTACCGTCTTCTACGTCACGTGAAAAGGAACCGGCACCTTCCTCCTTCCACAACCATCAGTCTGATGTAAGCGCCAGTGTCAGGATCCTGGGCTGGCTCTGCCAGCCATTCTGTTTGTGTTTTTTTTCGCCCTGGACCACGCCTTCTCCCTCACTATGCCACGCCTCAGCTCTGGACCATCCCCACTCCCTCTCCTTTCCTCTGTAGACACAGTAATCAGTTCAACTTGACACACCTGCACTTGCCCTCTGGATCCCTTCAAAGACTCCTGCAGCACAGCACTCTGTGCTGGGTCATTGTCGTACTACACCCTCTTCTTGTATCACCGGTGCACCAGGTCAGGTTAATTTTGCCACGTGTGTTTGCTGTTCACACCAAGCCTTAGTTCGTTTGTCCATGCCATGTATTAGTTCAGTCTGGTTATCTTGCCACGTATTAGTTTGCCATGTTTGAATTCTGTTCACGCCAAGCGTTAGTTAGCCTTGTTGCCATGCCATGTCTTAGTTAGCCTTGTCGCCATGCCATGTCTTGGTCAACCTTGTCGCCATGCAATGTCTTAGTTGGCTCTGTTGCCGTGCCGTGTGTTCGATTTGCCATGTTTTAGTTTCTCCCCATAGTGGTGTGATTTTGTTTTCTAGTTCTGTTAAGGTGGCATGCTTACTAGCTCGCTAAATTCTGCTCGGCTAGCCTCCTGCTGTATTTTGTTCCTTCTATGGGAGGGTTTTGTTTTGGTGTTGGGTGTTGAACATAAAACAAACGGTTTAAAATGTATTCCTGGTCCTCACGGCTCTCTGACTTGGCCCAGACCGACTTCCATGATCCGCCATCTTGCGTGGCGGATCACGACAGCCAGTGGGTGAAGCCTGACGTAGATGGGACAGTTGTTCCTCAATGACAGACCTTTCCTGGATCCTCAGATGCAGCTCTATTGGGCCGATCACGTCTGAAGCCTCTCCTGTTGTTTCAACCAGTGTCTGTGTCAGAGCACGTCTTCTCACTCTGCTGTTGCTCTGTCCTTGTTTTCCTTTGCTGATTGTCATAAGCAGGTGTCAGACACACACGCTTGTAGGACAGTTTCACGGCCTCTGAAGCTTCAGACACAGTCCTTTTAATGCTGGTGTAGGGCTTGTAGTAGCTGGTGAGTCTGATGAGCCCAGAACGTGATGGCTGCAGACGTTGTGGGAGTCGCTGAGGCATCCATGCTGTGGTCTGTGTCCTCCAGCTGCTGTGGTATCAGAGCTTCCACCCTGTTCTGGTTGTTGGTCAGGCGCTTCTTCTCCTTCGGTTCTTCTGCTGATGGTGGGAAAGGAGTCCAGATCCGGATTTACCCTCATCGAGCTCAGTTCTGCATTAGAATAGAGAGCAGAAACAATGGGAGCATTTGCTCTTGGCATGATATGTGTGTGTGTGGTGTGTGTGGCAGAGTGCAAACAATTCTTCCCCAGAGTTGTTATCTCCCTTTTTTTTTTTTTTCCCTGTTACTTTCATTTCTCTCTTTTAGGGGTTTAGTTTTGATAGTTTTGCTTTTTCAAATCTCATGTTTTGTATCTAACTTTTCTTTTAAGGTGCATATGTCTTTTACACTAAGCAATTCTCCTTTTGAACCCATAACCAGTTTCCCACTCAAAGAAACATGAAACGCAATAATAACCATATTTACTTTTTAGTTTTAATTACTTTACTATTACTTTTGTAATGCTGCAGTCTGGTGGTGGAGACTTAGATCGCCCCGAACCCATCTTTCAGAGTCCCGGCGGTTTCCTGCCTTAGACTTTTTTGTGTTCCGGCCGGAACCTTTTCAAATTTCTCTTCCACAGACGTCTCCGTAGAAAGGGAACCGCTTAGATCAGCGACAGAGTTCGCGAAAGTGATCCCTCACCGTCAGGCCCCTCCAAGACACGGGCCCCTTGTATCTAGAAAACACTTCCCCCTGCAAACGCGCTCCGTCTTTCAGAAGCCGTCTTTTATTTCCTTGTCCACTCCCGTTGTGGACTGCGCTCAGATCTGCACACTGGTCTGTATCCTCAGTACAGACAAAAGCTCGGTTCCACGAGCCAACCCTTAGCAACCACGTCTTAGCCACCAGGGCAGACGTTGACCTAATTAATTTTTTTTTTCTCTTCAACAAGTCACTATAAAATGGAATCTCTCTTACCGGTGTAATGGAAAAATTGTACTTTAATGCTTGTGTTCATTTCTGACTCTGTATAGTGACCATGCATTCTGTACTTGTTGATTAGACCCAGAACTGAACTCTCTCAGACAGACAATCTATCTCCCTCTCAAGGTGACCGATTGTTCATGGCCTTAGTCTGCCTTTTAACCCTGGGCTCTGGCTCCTTTCTGTCTGATGCCTCACCAGACCCAAGGCTGTAGCCTTGTTTATTCCCTGTGTAAATGAACATCTTCACCCACAGTGTGATAAAGAGATTCCACCAGGTCCAGGGAAAAAGGTTAAAAGGCAGAAGCAACTTGAGGATCGTGCGCTCTTTGCATTATACCTCCGTGGTGTGTGCACTGATCTCCCCAGCTGGTCTTTGGTTTGTTGATGTGCACAATCAATATCCATGCTTTTTATTTGCTTTCCCCATTATTTTTAATTTATCCTTTCTTTATTATTTCAATAAATCGCACAAAAGGACAACTCTCTCATCTGCTTCTTTATGGAAAAATTTCCACCACAGAAATTGGCGTCACGAACAGGATCCCGCTGCAGGTCGTCTGGACGGTGTGATCAGGGACGGAGGTCCTGAGGACTAGGTTCGCTCAGCCTCCAAACCTCTACAGCTGTTCTGATTGGGAGGACTGCTCACCCGTCTGGATCGCCTCTGACGAGATCCAACGAACACAAAATCCAACCTCTACTCGGCCCGGTGAGAGAGATTCCGTTTTGTTGCGACTTGTTGAAGAAAAAAAAAGAGAAACGAGTTTGAAATTGGTTTCAGGTATTCGGGTTTACTTGGCTCTGATCATTTGGTTTAGGGAAAGTAAGATAAATAACAATTCTAAAACATCCGCGACTAGACTAAAACAAACAACGACAAAAGAAAAATATAATTAGGACTAGAGATAATATTTCTAAAACGATGTGGCTGAAAACCATGTAAAATATAATTAGCACCGAACAATTTTTTTTTTTTTTTTTTTTTTTTTTTTTTAGTATTCGGGTAAAATTAATTGTCTGCCCTGGTGGCCGAGACGGTGGTTGCTAAGGGTTGGCTCGTGGGACCGACCTTGTTTTGTCTGTACTGAGGATACAGACCAGTGTGCAGATCTGAGCGCAGTCCAAAGGGTGTGGACAAGGAAATAAAAGACGGCTTCTGAAATACGGAGCGCGTTTGCAGGGGGAAGTGGTTTTGAGATACGAGGAACCCGGGTCTTAAAGGGGCCTGACGGTGAGGGACCACTTCAGAGAACCCTGTCTTTGATCTGAGCGGTTCCCTTTCTACGGAGACGTCCGTGGAAGAGAAATTTTGGAAAAGGTTCCGGCCGGAACACATAAAAATCTAAGGCAGGAAACCGCCGGGACTCTGAAAGATGGGTTCGGGGCAATCTAAGTCTCCACCACCAGACTGCAGCATTACAAAATTAAGGAGATGTAAATTTGGTGATGAGTGCGTGTCATGTCTTCACGACTGGACAAAACATTATGGGTTTCAAGAAGGTGGTTCACGCAGTGTGAAGGACATACGCGCTTTAAAAGAAAAATTAGAAGAGAAGGAGAAACAGCTCTGTAAAAGTAGAACGATCAAAGTTGAAACTTTAGAAGAAATTGAATTAAACAACAGATGCCTTGAAATTTGGGTTAAAGAATCAGAACGCAGGGAAAGACTGAAATGCCAAAAAGAGTTAGGAGGGAGAAAGGACGAGAGTGGTGACGTAGCTGGCAGAAAAGATAACAACTCTGTGGAAGCCCGCACACTGCCACCATACACACACACACACACACACACACACACCATGATGAGAAACAGAGCGCTCCCACTGTTTCTGCTTTGTATCCTTTTGCAGAGCTGAGCGCGGTCAAGGTGAATCCCGACCTGGACTCCTTCTACGTCAGCAGGAGGGCCGGGCAGGGTCAACAGCCTGACCAACGACAACAGCCTGACCAACGACAACAGCCTGGCCAACCTCTGTCATCAGGAGCTGTAACATCAGCTGCAGAGCAGTCAGAGCATGTGGAGGACAGTGTAAATCTCACACCAATTGGGCCAATTCACCTATCGGCTTCATTCCTACATCATCCACTGCCACAAGCTGTGCCCATGCACATACCGCCACTACGAGTGCTGCCTCTGCAACTACCAGCATTCATACCCTAAGGAGCAACACACCAGTAGCTCCAGAAATCAGCTTGCCCATGGTGGAAGTGGCCGGCCGTGAAGGAAGCATGCTAGTGCACAGACCGTGGACTAGCGCTGACATAGCTGACTTTGCTCAAAATCTCCCAGACATCACTGTATCAGGAAAGACATTCGGTGCCAACCTTCTGGCTTTCTGCCAGGAGTACAGACCCACTGGAGCTGAGATCCGTCGCATCCTAGCCAAACGTCTTGCACCTTGTGAATACCAAAAGCTGGCTAGACAATTGCCTGATGTGACACTTGCTCTCAAACACAAAGACTGGACAAACAACGTAAATGATGGATTCGTTACCGCAGTGAGGACGCTTGTTGCCCACCTCGAAACTGCGTTCCCTGATAAAGTCTGTATGATTAAAGTCACCACATGCAAACAACAACCAGAGGAATCAGTTGATGACTTTGTTCACCGCCTCACCACCGCATACAATACACACGGAGGAGCTCACCCTCCCCCTGAAGGAGTGGGAGGACTCATCTGTTTAACATACAAGAGTCACCTCTGAACTGGTGATGAAAGGCTTACTCCCTGAAGTTTTTGACGCCGTGAAGCAGTCATACATCGGATGGAAAGAAGAAGCACGTCTGTCTGACCTCACAAGACACGCACGCCATGCTTATGACACTCTCCAGCAGAAGAAGATGGCGAAGAAGGAAAAACAACAGAGCGAACTGTATCTGCCATCCTTGGAGATGTTCTCTGCAATGCATAACAACAGAGGAGCGGGCAGGTTTCGCGGGCGAGGAGGAAGAGACTTCAGACGGAATTGGCACAACAGAGACACAGGGGGCGCATCTGGAGATCCAGGAAACGCTTGCCACATCTGCGGCGAGATGGGACACTGGAGGAAGTACTGCCCCCGGCTACGTCAGGTTCCACCCTCCCGGGTACTCTCGTCAGAATGACTAGAGGAGGAGCCCAGCGAAGGTTTCCGTTCACATGATGACGTAGACGGTACCGCACAGACACACACACACACACACACACACACACACACACTCGCTCACACTTGATACATGTTCAACTGATTTAAATTCATGCTTGCCTGCTTGCAATGAAGACTTGCTTTCTGCTCAAAAAATCCCACAGTGATTTTAAAATGATGACAAACGGCTAAATGACAACTACTGCATGACTTTAGAGTCTGATGGGTTTAAACTATTTCAATGTGCAACAAATTCAGTAATAAAATCCTTCATGTTTCTAAAGATTTGTGCACACTAAGTTTGTCAGACCAGACTGTAGGAAAACAAAACAAAACCAGACTAGAAAAACAAAACAGAATATAGGAAGACTGAGACCGACTGAAACAGACTATTAATGACTATTAAAGGGAAGACGACTATTAGAGAGAAGTAATAATAATTACTGTACGTACCAGACAATAAAAGAAAAACTTACTGTTCCTCTGTCTTGCACAACATCAGACGGCAAGACACTCAAACATTCATTTTTGCTTTCAAACTTATGCCCAGTTAATTTATTAGGAAGAGATCTCATGTGTAGTTTAGGTATTTCACTGATTTCCACTCCGGAGGGAGTGCAGGTCACAACCACGGACAATGTAAATAACTTTTCTTTTGTTTGTGTTAATTTCAGCTCAGAGCCGCTGCTCTACTCTTATCAGTGGCTGCTGAAGGGAGAGGCTGTAACTGAGGCCCTCATACAGGCTGCTCGACAGCTTGTTTCCTCACAGAATACAACCTTTAGAGACGCATCTGACCTGTCTTGTACAGCACATGTGTCCACTGGTCCTGATGAGGAGTTTGAAAAATCATGGTTACGCATACCTGCGGACAAACTGACCTCAACCTCTCTTTTTTGGGATGAACATAGGTCTGCGCTTGCGATTTCTCTCACTAACGAACAAGAGAGATTTGTTGATGCTTATTCTACAGATCCACATGTCCTTTTGTCAAAACATGACGGAGACAGATGGCAGGACTTGGGTCCTTTCGTGGACAGATGTCAACGGGAAGGAGACTGGCAAACGACTTCCGACCCGAATGTGATGTATTCACCTACTTTGCATGCTTACAAAAAACTTTTTCAGTCTAACTTTCATGCGCAGCGTACAGTGCACTTGGTACCTCAACATTCCACACACACTCCACAACACGTGTTTTTTGTCGGAGGACGCTCTGACGCAGTATCCAGCCTTACAGGAAGTTCCAGCTTCCCTGTGGGCCACACACAAATATGATGTAGGTTTGATCAAAGGCTGTGACCCAGTGGTCATCACGCCAAAATCTGACTACAGACCATGCAAACAGCAATACCCTTTAAAGAGAGAAGCAATTGAAGGAATAACACCGGTGTTTAACTCTCTTTTGAAAGCAGGAGTCATCGTCCCATGTGACAACTCTCCAGTGAGGACTCCACTCTTCCCAGTTAAGAAAATCAGAGACAAAGGACAGCCAACAGAATGGAGGTTTGTCCAGGATCTGCAAGCAGTAAATGCGGCGGTCCAACCACGCGCGCCTACGGTACCGAACCCCTACACCATTCTTTCTCAGGTTCCGCCCAAGGCTAAATTTTTTTTCAGTAATTGATTTGGCCAATGCTTTTTTCAGCGTGCCTGTCCACAAAGACGGTCAATTCTGGTTTGCTTTTGAATTCAACGGAAAGTCATACACCTTTACCAGACTGTGCCAGGGGTATTCAGAAAGCCTACAGCCCTACAATCTACAATATGGCACTGAAAGACAGCCTGGATGATCTTGTCTTGTCCCCAGGCACCGCCGTGCCGCAGTACGTTGACGACTTGATCTGCAGTGAGGATCAGGAAACTTGCACAGCAGACACGATCAAGCTGCTGAAACACCTGCATGCTGCAGGACACAAAGCAAGTCTTTCTAAATTACAGTTTGTTCAGACTGAAGTTACCTTCCTAGGTCACATCATCACCGCTGAAGGGAAATCCATTTCACCTAAAAGAGCTGAAGCTATTCAGAACCTGCCTAAACCGTGCACATACAAACAGCTTATGTCCTTTTTTAGGCATGTGCTCTTATTGCAGGAATTTCATTCCTAACTGCGCCGTCTTGGAGGCTTCGCTTAGAGCTCTGATGCAGACATCTTCTGCATCCACCACCCGCCTCACGTGGACATCTGAGGCTGAACAGGCGTTCACCGACCTCAAACTTGCCCTTCAGTCGGCTCCTACTTTGGGTCTGCCTGACTCTACGCGACCTTTCACTCAAACAGTGGATGAGAAGTCAGGTTGTATGACCTCTGTCCTTCTACAGGATCACGGAGGGCGTCCACGCCCTGTAGCCTATTTCTCTGCTAAGCTTGACCCAGTCGCTGCGGGGCTCCCACGATGCCTCCAAGCAGTGGCTGCGGCAGAGAAAGCAGTGCTGGCATCACGTGACATTGTTGGCTATTCTGATGTCACCCTGCTGGTTCCTCATGCCGTGTCTTTGATCCTTTTCGAACAAAAAACATCACATCTTTCTACAGCCCGATGGCTTAGATACAACACCATCCTACTGGAAATGCCAAACATCACTGTCAAAAAATGTGCTTAACCCAGCCACTTTGTTTCCAGGCCCTGACGATGGCGAGCCTCACAACTGTGTTTCGGTCTTGAACCAGGTTTGCACTCCGCGCCCAGATCTGTCGGAGGTGCCAATTCCTAACTGTGACCTCGTTCTCTCTGTTGATGGCTCCGCCTCTAGGGACCCTGCTTCGGGCCACTGTCAGGTTGGATATGCAGTCTGCACCTCTCATACTGTTTTACAGTCTGGCGCTTTGACAGGACATTACTCTGCTCAGGCTGCGGAGTTGATCGCACTGACCGAAGCCTGTAAATTGGCTGAAGGGAAGTCTGTTACTATCTACACAGACTCCAGATATGCTTTTGGCGTCACACATGACTTTGGTGCTCTGTGGAAACACAAAGTTTTTGAAATCTGATGGCAAACCTATCTTGCATCATAAGGTTGCTGATCTGCTCGACGCAATTCTGTTACCAGCTGCAATTGCTGTATGTAAGTGCCCTGCACACACTGGGGGCACTGATCCCATCCCTGCTGGAAACACACGCGCGCGCGCATGCTGCTGCATTGGCAGCTGCCCTACTCCCCCTTCCCTTTGTTCCCTGCCTCTTATCCTCCACCTCTACCCAACCTCCCTCTCCTCCCTCTGCTCTGCCTGATCTTCAGACATTCTCTACCCCACAGGAACGCAAGCTCTGGATGACGAATGGCGCCACCAGTAGCCATGGCGTTTGGTATGGGCCCGACGGCAAACCTTGCCTACCTAAACACTTTTTCCCTTATTTCGCGAAGTTGACACATGGATTGGACCATGTATCAAAGGGGGGAATGTTAGATGCTCTTACAAAACATTGGTACACTAAGGGATTTTCAATCTATGCACAAAAATACTGTGAAGCATGTATGACATGCGCCCAACACAACCCAGGTAAGACAACTGCCAGACCACTGGCAGCTCACCCACCACCGGAAATGGCGTTTGACCATTTAATGCTGGACTTCATCGAACCAACGCCGGCAGAAGGTAAAAAGTATTGTTTAGTGATTGTTGATATGTGGTCAAAATGGGTGGAGGCCTTCCCAGCTAAACATAACAGCCATGCAGTTACCAAAGCCTTGCTGACAGAAATAATTCCCAGATGGGGGATTCCATCTAAAATCAGCAGTGACAACGGTTCACACTTTGCAAACCAAGCCCTAGAGGAAATGGGAAAGTTTCTGAACATCGACATCAGAAAGCACTGCTCTTACCACCCCCAAAGCGAAGGGGCGGTAGAGAGAGAGAATGGCACTTTGAAAAACAAACTGGCTAAATGCTGCTCAGAGACTGGTCTCAAGTGGACTCAGGCTCTTCCCATTGTGCTCTCATACATGAGAATGAGGAGAAGGATGAGAACAAACCTCAGGCCGTATGAGATCCTATTTGGTAGACCTCCTATAATGGGACTCCACCCTGAGACTGAGACTAGGATTTTACCACCTACTGAAATGTGCAAAGACGCAATGCTACAGTACTGTAAGAACTTATCCTCTGTTCTGTCCCAAATCTCCAAACAGGTGAAAGCGGCTCTGCCCAAACAGGCGACAGAACCACTGCACATCATTCAACCAGGAGACTGGGTGATCATTAAGGAGCTTCGCAGGAAGCACTGGAACTCAAAACGGTGGCAAGGTCCCTTCCAGGTCCTTCTGACGACCAACACGGCTGTGAAGATCGCAGAAAGAGCGACTTGGATCCACTCCAGCCACTGCAGGAAGGTCCCGGATCCGACAGACGACCCTCCATCTACATCTACACCACACGAGAAAACCACCACTGACGAAAAGAACTGAGAAGGACGACCCTCGCTGTGCTCACACACGCACTGAGGCGAGGCTGCGTTGACCGTTCAGCTAAAGGTGTGAAGGGAGCAACAGTGCGCGCAGACGCGATGCTGTGAGAGAACGCGAGACTCTGCGAGAACAGCACGAGAAATTCAACAAGGCGGCGCGACGACGATAGTAAACAACAGCGCGACAAACTATCCGCCAATTTAAATAAATAACTACCTTTATTTTACGGAAAATAATCAACCACCCTACCATTCTGGATAACACCGAAGAAAGTTTCGAGTACATCGACGAGTGCTTCGAGCGTCTGGTAATGGGGAAAAAGGAGACGGCTCCAAACAAGCGTTCCCGTCCGTCTGACTCACCTGAGTCACCTGGAGCTAGCTCGGCGGATAAAAACATCACGGACATCCTGGAGTCAATCGAGAAAAAAATATCAAGTTTCGACGCACGTCTGGCGCTAGTGGAACTCCTCCACAAAGAGTTTATGGCCCTCCGCGACTCCCTGGAATTTAGCCAGCAGCAGGTGATTTCTCTCGCCACCGAGAACGAGGCCCTGAAAGGAACGGTGCAGTCCCTGACGGAGGATGTGGCTCAGCTAGCGGCCGAAAATAAAAAAATAAAAGAAGGTATCATCGATCTGCAGGCCCGCAGCATGAGGGACAACCTGGTGTTCTCGGGGATTCCAGAACAGGCGGAGGAAAACACGGAAACCACAATTAAAAACTTCCTTAAACAACAGATGAAGATTCCAGCGGAAGTTGTCGACAAGATGGCGTTCCACCGTTCGCATAGACTTGGAGGAAGACGCCCGGATGGCCAGCGCCCCCGACCCATCGTTGCCAAGTTTCATGACTTTAAGGCGAAGGAACTGGTTAAGAGCCGGGGCAGACAGCTGAAGGGAACCGACTACAGCGTCAACGACCAGTTCCCCAAGGAGATCCTCGACCGCCGCCGCCGACTGTTCCCCATCCGTAAGAGGTTCATGGCAGAAGGCTGCAGGGCTGTCATCAGCGTCGACAAACTGTACGTCAACGGAGAGCTCTACCGGGACCGGGAAGCAACTCCGTGGCTGTACTAGCAGGTGGTATGTAAAAACAATGGTTTAATATAAAAGGTTTGTTAAAAAAAACAATAGATGCAATGCAACTATGTGTTATAACTTTACATCCAGTATTCAAACTCGTTCTCTCGCAGATGTTTCATGTAAATGTTTACTGTCATTCTAATGTCACTCACTCACTCACTTTGCAAAGCGCTCACCATACGTAATCACTCACTTTCCTTTCACTTTAATTTTCCTTCCCTTTACTCTTTTTCCTTCACCTACTTTCACTCCACACTGTGTACATCCTTCTTTTCTCTATTCTTCTTCCACGTAGTCAGCCAGCTATGTAGCCCTCCAGCAGCCACACACAAACATCTACTGCACAGGGGAAACACGTGCACATACATAGGTAACACACAACTCAGAATACACAGGTACTTAAGGTTAGCCACACACCTAAAGTCTGTCACACTACATACACACAAGACTAGTGATCCACAGCAGTCAGGTAAGATATGACACCACTGAAGATTGTCACTTGGAATGTACGTGGAATCAATAAGAAGGAGAAACGATTTAAAATATTTAACCATTTGAAAACCCTACAAGCAGACATTGTTTTACTACAGGAAACTCATATTCCCAAAATTATAAATTACACTCTGGCATCAGCAGAGTTCCCACATGCTTACTTAGCCGGTTACAATTCTAAACAAAGAGGGGTCGCCATCCTGATAAATAAAAAGATTAACTTTACGCATAACGATACCATTGTAGATCCAGAAGGGAGATATATAATCATTAATATCTTGATAGGAAACATTGAATATTGCATAGCTAATGTGTATGGCCCTAATGCTGACGACCCCTCTTTCTTTCACAGCTTCTTCACATCACTGTCTGCTCACTCTGGTTCCAAACTTATAGTAGGAGGGGACTTTAATTTAGTATTTAACCCAGAGTTGGACAGGCTAAGCAAAGCTGTGAGCAACAGGAACTGGCAATCAGTACAGACCTTAAAACAGTACATGGATGACTTTGGTCTCTGTGACACATGGCGTTCTCTTCATCCTACATCCAGGGAATATACCTTTTTCTCACCAGTTCACCACTCTCACTCCCGTATAGATTATATTTTAGTAAATAACTCAGTCTTACAAGATGTCTCTGACACCAATATTCACTCTATCACAATCAGTGATCATGCACCAATGTCCATTTCGTTGATTAAGACAGCCACACCATCAACCAGGAATTGGAGGTTTAATACATCATTACTCAATGATCAAGACTTCATCAGTTATGTCAGGAGAGAATGGAAAACCTTTTATAGAAATCAACGATACACCAGAAATGTTGTTCTTTGGGAGACTGGGAAGGCAGTTATGCGCGGTAGAATTATTTCATATTCATCGCACAAGAAAAAAAGGACATGTTACTTGAATTAGAATTAGAGCAAAAAATAAAATCTCTAGAGATTAAATATGCTGCCTCTCCAACCAATGATAGAATCCTAGAAGACCTAAGGAATCTAAAGCTGAAATTAAACAATATAATTGATTGCAAAACTCAGTTTCAGATAGACCAATTACGCTGGGAGAACTTTGACCATGCTAATAAATGTGGTAAATTTTTAGCTAACCAATTAAAAAATAATAAAGAGAAACAAATCATCCATTCAATAACTAATAAGGAAGGCAATATTACTCGTGATCCCCATGAAATAAATGATACCTTTAAAAACTTTTACCAAAAGTTATATACGTTCCGAATAGATCCATCCACCTCAGCCATGGAGGCGTTTCTGAATAAACTAGAACTGCCAAAGCTAAAGGAAGAACAATCCACAACTCTAGACTCATTGTTATCTTTGGCAGAACTACATGAAGCTCTGCAGGAGATGCCCAATAAAAAAGCTCCAGGACCAGATGGATTCCCAACTGAATTTTATAAAGAGTTCTGGTCCATGCTGGCACCCAGCTTTTACAAAATGGTAGTTGAAATTAAACAACAACATTCATTACCCACAAATATGAATTCTGCCTTCATAAGCCTGCTCCAAAAACCAGGAAAAGACCCTACACTCCCATCGAGTTATAGACCAATTTCACTAATAAATGTAGATCTAAAAATAGTGTGTAAAGCACTTGCTAGAAGATTAGAAAAAATCACTCCATATATAATTCACTCTGATCAAACAGGCTTCATTAAAGGTAGACAGTCAACAAACAATATGAACAGACTAATTAATTTAATTGATTATGTCACCATCCATAAACTAGAGACAGCCATCGTCTCCTTAGATGCAGAAAAAGCTTTCGATAGAGTAAACTGGAAGTTTCTTTTAGCCACTCTGCACAAATTCGGCATTGGGGAAACATTCATAGACTGGATCCAAATATTATACAACTCAGCAAACGCTGCAGTCAGAACAAACAACCAGATCTCACCAAGGTTTAATCTGCATAGAGGGACAAGACAGGGCTGCCCACTGTCCCCATCACTATTTGCAATATGTATTGAACCTCTAGCCGCAGCAATAAGACAGCATGAAGGAATTACTGGAATATCGACCAAATCAGTAAATCATAAAATAAGTTTATATGCTGACGATGTGTTACTGTTTCTCCTTGAGCCACAGACGTCTCTTCCTACAACTATCAGCCTCATAGATGAATTCGCAGGACTTTCAGAGTACTCTATTAACTGGACCAAATCTATAGTGCTACCACTTAACCTTAAGGTGACTAACATCTCCTCTACCACACTCCATTCAGGAAACATTAAATACTTGGGCATTGAATTGTCGTCTAGGCTATCAGAGCTTATTGATCTAAACTACAATCCATTATTAAAACAAATAGAAGCCAACCTCGAAAGATGGCAGTCCTTACCCATTTCACTTATGGGAAGAATTGCCACCATAAAATGATGATCCTGCCAAAAATTAATTACATATTTTCAATGATTCCAACTCAGCCAGCCCAGGCGTGGTTTAAGACATTAGACTCCTACATCTCACAGTTTTTGTGGAAAACCAAGCCACCACGAATTAGTTTAAAAACTCTTCAAAAATCCAGACGCTGCGGCGGCCTAGAACTACCTAACTTCCACCACTATTTTCTTGCCAATAGACTGAACCATGTCCACAAATGGATAAAACCCATGCCAGCAGACTCCTCCTGGATAGACATTGAACAAACATTTTGTGGAAATATTAAAGTTGCAGATCTGCCCTTTATCAGCACCAAAATCAAACATCATAGTTGTTACCAGAACATTAGCATAAAAGCATCTCTGCAAGCCTGGTGGGAGTTTCTGAAAATTAATGGGTCTTCGCTTACTCTTTGCCAAAACACACCTCTCTGGAACAATCCAGACATCATACAAAACAAAAAGGCAATACACTTTCCAACTTGGCATATCAAAGGGATAACACATCTGAAACATGTTTTCACAAGAGACAAGTTTACCTCTTTTGAAGAACTAGTGTCTCACTATGAAATCACTAGTGCCAATTTCTTAGAATACCAACAACTAAAGTCAATACTTAATGCAAAAAGTAAGAATACTGCCATCCACATGCAACCACCACCAGTAATAGAGCGATTTATTGATATATCAGGGAAAAGGACAGTATCCAAAATCTATATCTTAATTTCCAATGTAGACCAGACAGTGAGCCTTCCGATCTCTAAATGGGAAGCTGATCTCAATATCACCACTAATTACACGTTCTGGAATAACATATGTTCTAATTTATTCAGAATGACAAAAAATACAAATTTACAACTAATACAATACAAAATTCTTCATAGAACTCACTATACAGGACAAAGGATGTTCCAAATGGGTCTCACAAACTCAAATATTTGCCCTCACTGTACAGATAACACAGCAGATAGATTCCTACATGCATTCTGGTCATGCTCACCTGTGCAGCAATTTTGGCAAAGAGTATGTGAACACCTGTCAACCAAGTTAAGCTGTCCAATCCCAGCAGCCCCTGCACTTTGTCTTCTAGGAGATCTAAGTGGGCTTGATCTAGAGACAAACTCATCACACACACTTCTTTCTGCCCTCTGTGTTGCAAAGAAAATCATCCTCATGAACTGGAAAACTAAAAAAAAATTAAGCATTACTCAATACCTGAACAGCTTGTTAGATTATACCACCTTAGACACATTGTGTGCTTCATCAAATCAATGACCAAAACTATACTCTGATTGATTCCATTTCCAGTTAAGGATGCGTGGGGCTCGGGTGCTGCGTCATGTCTGGCACAGTGGTGGGGGGGTGACTGGTGGTTGGTGGTGCCTGCCTGCCTAAGGAACCGGGACGGGTTGGTGGACTCAGGGCTGGCCGCATGGGTCCCCTGCGGTGGGGGTGTGGTGGCTGCCGGGACCGGCGGCCCTGTGCCGGGGTGGGACCATTTTGAGGGTTGGCGTGTGCCTGTCTCCGGGGAGCCGGAAACGGGCCTCCCTGCCGGTGTGCGGGGGCGGACCTGGGGGTGGAGACCTGGGTAACCTGCGTCCGGGGGACTCCCTCTGGGGGTGCCTGCCTGTGCCCGGAGGGGTGTCTCTCCCCTGGGGCGCTGCCCCTGCCGGGTCGCGTCGGGTGGGGCGCTGCCTGCCCTAGCGGTCCGACGCCCTCTGGTAACTGCTCGGGCCTGTTGCAGGGGGGGTTGGCGGACTACTCAGGCTAGAACCTTCATTGGGCCCTGGGCGGAGGCTGGCCCTCAATGCACAACCGCAGAGTATGTGTGTGGGTTTGAGTGTCACACTACACGGGGCGAGCATGGGCATACTTGAGCGAGAGAATGGGTAAGTGTGAAAGAAGGGTGAGGATGGCTCTGGCTGTGCTGCGTGTGGCGCCTGGGCAGTAGTACTGCGGTCCCTGGGTCTCGGCTGTCCCTTCCTGGCTGGGGGTTGTGGGGGGTGGTGGGATAGGTAGCAGAGCCAGTCGGGAACCTGGCTCTGCGGACCCTGGTGCTCTGCTTCCCAACTACATTTCTCCGCATTCATCCACTTAGGTCTGCAAGGGGCGTCCTGCTGATGGAAGGGACGGAACCACTTCCCAGTAGCCCTGGTCCCTCCAAGTGGGATGCTCTGCAGTTTTAATTGCATTAGTCATACACACTTGTCCAGGAATCTGGGGGCTCCTTCCGGGGGGGCCAGTAGACTTCCCATTGATGGCTCTGTATGCTGGACCCCCCGGAGAATTGGGTATCTCCCAAAGTTCCTCATACTTAGCTACATACACATACATTTAGGGCCGGGGGTGGGCTCCTTCACTGGGGCCTGGGGCTCAGGCCAGTTGTGGCCTCGGCCACTGGCCCTGATGGAGAGATCACCACCCAGTTTTAACTGCAAAAAGACATTTAGGGCGAGGGGGGGCACTGTCCGGGGGACACACCGTCAGCCAGCGGTTGTGCTCCTGGAGGTGTCACCCACCTTCAGTGCACTTTAGTTCCACACACTCACGTCCAAGCTGGGTTGCAGGGTTCTGGGGTACCTATTTCTACTGCCCTCTGCCTCCCCCGGGTTGGGGGGGTTGGTCGGGGCTCGGGAGGAGCTGCGGTCCCTGCCTGGGGCAACATGGACGGCAGGCCGGAGACCTACCCTCCCCACGAATGTGATCAAGCGAATGGTGTGGGTGGGAGAATGTATCTGAGAGTGCATTGGTTCACGTATGATTGACTAGTTTGTTGTGAGAGAGTCTATGGTGTGTGTGTGTGTGTTGATGTGATGATGTGTGTTGCACATGTGGATGGGTGTAAGCGTCTGTGTTTGTGTGAGTTGGTATGCGTGTGGTGCGGTTGAAGTGTGGGGGGTCCGGTTTTTCGCCCGGGGTACGATGATCGTCTGCCTGGGTGGTCTCTTTTCTGCTGACCCCACCAATTGCTGGCCTTGTGCTGCAGGCCGCTGTAGCGCCAGGGGATGAGGTCGGGCCGATGGGGTAGGCCCCGCTCCGCCCGTGTGGGGGTGTTGGGCTGGGGGTGGGCCCCACTCTGGGCGCGGGGGCATCTTCTGGCGGGCTCCCTACGGACCGTGGGTCCTCGGGCTCTACTCTTTCAGGCCGACCCTCCCGCCGGGGGGAGTGTTTGCCCCTGGTTCTCATGGGGCGGACAGCGTTGACCCCCGGTGGCCCACTCTGGCCTCGGGTGCTGTCTCTGTGGCTGCTGCAGCTCTGCCTGGGGAGCTCTGTGTGGGCGGCTTGGGTCACAACACCTGCCCTCCTGGAACTGAAGGTGTGTGGGCTCCCTGGCTGCTAGGATTCCTTCCTCTGCTTGCTGGATGGGCGTAGTGGCGGAGCCCCTCACATCACCATGGCTTCCACAAGTGGCATTGTTCATGCACCAACGTCTGCCTCACCCTTTGGGTGAATAATGATAAGCTACAGCCTTACTAACCTTGTAGTGGGACACTTTCCAAATCCAACTGTAAGTATTATTGATACTTATCACTACCGATATGAATAATGTGTGAATATGGAATTTGTGGTGTTGTATGTCATGACTTTTATTAAGTAGTATGGGATATGTATAATAATGCACATATGTATGTATATTGTATGTATATGTTTGTATTAGTATGTGCACATACCTTAGCACTATTATTGGTATTAGTATTAATCTCCAAGGTAAACCACAGTACAAAAATTGTTTAGTTATGAATGTGTTAGCCTAAGGTACATCCATGCTTCTTATTTATTTATTTTTTTGCTCCGATTGTTTACTTAACAGATTTGCTTGGTTTCAGCAGCTGGTTGCACCCCTTATCCCCCCTCCCCCCCCACCCTCCCGCATACACACCCTAAAGCAGAAACCTAACCTGTCCACCAACACAGCAACATTACACACATTTTGGATTAGCTAAATAAACCATTAAATAAACCATAAACCAGGAAGAGTATATATATTCTATATATACTCTTCTTGTTAAAGCAAAGCTGTCCATCACAATATGGCATTCAGCGTAATATATGCTGCTTGCTTAACTGCTGGACAGAACAAAAAAAAAAAAAAAAAAAAAAAAAAAAAAAAGCTAAAGGTGTGAGCCAAGCGCCGCGTGAAGCTGCGCCGGTGAATCACACTATCAGACCATACATCTACACACACGTTCCTGAGAAAACACACACGAGCAGCCTTGAGTTGCCGACGCTGGACGACGTGTAGACTCTTCACATCACGGGAGTGACAGTGACAGACGACATTGGGAGGAAACCTGGGATGATAACGAATCCCAGGTGTCCCTGTGATCAGCTGATCAAAACCTGAAGAACCCCAACGAACTGTCAAGGTGTCAACAAACAGGTTGGAAACAATCTAACGCTACTGTTCAACAGGAAGAAGAAGAAGAAGATTGTTACAAGACATCAATTGTAACCTTGTTGTGTTAGACTTCACTTAATGTTACTTGGATTATTGGCTTGATCATATGATGTTTTCATGTAACTACATGTACACACTATTTTTGAACGAGAAAATTTCACAACACTGATTCTAATGGCACTGTGACAAAGGCTATCGAGGGCCTTGAGAGTCTTAGAGACGAATGGGCTAGAAACTCCGGCGTAGATGGCGCTGGCTAGACCAAACTTTTGGAAAATGGAAATCAGTTTTTATGTCGGCAATAGTCTCGCTTATCATCTTCATGGCTGTGATCCTGTTGCTTGGTTGTTGTGTTATTCCTCTGATTAGGGGTCTCATCATGCGCGCGATATCAGCGGCGCTTTCGTACCAAATGACACAATGCACTACATTCCGGAATCCGGACACCAATTCACTCATTGATTCTGATGCTGACTCTGTAGAGGATGATGTTGACGTTGATAACGAGGACCACAAAGATGACTCTGATGATGGTAGTGACACAGAGACTGACGCCACAATAGTTTAAATCAACATATAACCCTCTTCCCATTTTTGCTTGACTGAACGTGATCTGATTGATTATAGGCTTATGTCCCTGTCTTTCCAAAGCTCATACACAAGGGTTATTCTAGTATAACTACCCACAAAAACAGCTCATAATCTTTTATCCCTACGCCATTTACATTTTTATAAGCAATACATTTATTGAATCATTTTTAAAGAATGCTTTATTACTATAGAATGAATGCCACGATTGACAATTTTTTTTCTTTTAATGTTTGATTAATGGGTAATCAAAAGGGGGGAAATGTAATGGAAAAATTGTACTTTAATGCTTTTGTGTTCATTTCTGACTCTGTATAGTGACCATGTATTCTGTACTTGTTGATTAGACCCAGAACTGAACATTCTCAGACAGACAATCTATCTCCCTCTCAAGGTGACCGATTGTTCATGGCCTGAGTCTGCCTTTTAACCCTGGGCTCTGGCTCCTTTCTGTCTGATGCCTCACCAGACCCAAGGCTGTAGCCTTGTTTATTCCCTGTGTAATATGAACATCTTCACCCACAGTGTGATAAAGAGATTCCACCAGGTCCAAGGAAAAAGGTTAAAAGGCAGAAGCAACTTGAGGATCGTGGGCTCTTTGCATTATACCTCCGTGGTGTGTGCACTGATCTCCCCAGCTGGTTTTCTTTTTTTTTTTTTTTAATTTGCTTTCCCTATTTTTATTTTATTCTTTCTTTATTATTTCAATAAATCGCACAAAAGGACAACTCTCTCTCATCTACTTCTTTATGGAAAATTTCCACCACACCGGGCTGAGTAGAGGTTGGATTTTGTGTACGTTGGATCTCGTCAGAGGCGATCCAGACGGGTGAGCAGTCCTCCCAGCTCTGAATGTCTGTAGAGGTTTGGAGGCTGAGTGACCCTGGTCCTCAGGACTATCGTCCCTGGTCACACCGTCCAGACGACCTGCAGCGGATCCTGTTCGTAGACGCCAATTTCTGTTTTGGAAATTTCCCATAAAGAAGCAGATGAGAGAGTTGTCCTTTTGTGCGATTTATTGAAATAATAAAGAAAATAAAAATAATGGGGAAAGCAAATAAAAAGCAGAAGGTGTGATCCTCAAGTTGCTTCTGTCTTTTAACCCCTTTCTCTGGCTCTGGTGGAATGTCTTTCTGTAGCAATGGAATTTTTGTGCCACCTTATCTCGCTGTGAGTGAGAATGCAAACATTCTCACTTCTGCATCATCATGTCTTGTTATCCAAAGGAAGGAACACCAAGCTTCCAAGACAAGATGCATTCGCTTTAACAGCCTTGGGTCTGGTGGGGAGTCAGATAGAATGGAGCCAGAGTCCGGGTGTAAAAGAGAAACATATATCATAAATTATTAGTCAGTCAAATGGAACATCAGATGTTTAGACTTGATGTACGACAGGGCACAAGAGATTAGTTGTTTGTGTAAGAATGGTCAGTTCAGTATTGCACCTAACCAGCACACAAATAAATAGCACAAAGGCACAATTTTTCCATTACAAAAACACTGCTACAACATCTACATCTACCTGGGCCTTCCTAATATCATCCTCCAGTTGGACACATTATTTGTCTGTAAGTAGCTTCTTATCACTTCAGCTATGTCTGTACGTAATTGTAATGTAATACCTGTCTGAATTTGTGTTCAGTTTTACAGTAGAAGAAGTAGGAACGAAAGTAAAGAACAAGAAAAGTCAACGCCTTGTCTTTATTGAATCTCCTGGTCACTGTTGAGCTAGCTGTTAAGCTTGAGCGTCGCTTAGCTCTGTCAGGACAGCATAGTAAAAAGACAACTGCACAGTGGGCACAGTAAACAACAAACTGAGTCTTAGGATAGGCAAGCAGTACAAGCCAGTGTCGGAGCGAGAGCCCCGCGAGAAGACTGACAACAGCGCATCGCCGGTGCATTCCCGTTCGTCAAGGCAGTCAAGTCAACTCTCCTCAGTCAGCTCCAAGGCCAGAGAAGCTTGCGCTAAAGCGGAAGCTGCACACGCAAAAGTGGCATACATGGAAAAAGAAGAGCCATTATTAAGCAAAAAGCTGAACTTAAAGCAAACCTCCTTGTACTACAGAGCCAGAAAGCTGTTGCAGCTGCAACTGCTGAAGCTGCGGCCTACGAGGACGACAAAGGATTAGCTTGAGGATTAGCTAAGAGTGAACTTCGCCAGGAGTTACTGGACTTACTCAGCAATGCAGCTGAGCGCACAGCTGAATACATCCGACAACATTCTAAATCATACTCGGAGAAAAGTCCATCCAGGATCAATGCACCACAAAACTTGAAACGGTACGTGATGCAAGTGAAGTAGCCGTTCGCTCTTATGGAAAAAATGTGGCAAAATTAGAAAACGCTAACGTAAAGCCTGAACAATCAAAGAAGGAGTTTGAAAAGTTCTCAGCAGGTTTCGCAGGAAAGACGTTCTATCCAGTAAAGGAGTCTTCATTTAATTCACAAGGTGTGCAGGATGTGACAAACTATTTAATTAGGTGGGATATGTTGAGTGAAGGGCTTATGAAGTTTGATGACAGGCCAGAGAATTACTGGGCATGGAAAGTGTCATTTCAAGGTGTCATAAAGGACCTTAACCTTTCAGCCTGGAAAGACTTGGATCTGATGATAAAATGGCTTGGCGTGGAATCAGCAGATCAGGCAAGGAGAATTCAGTCTGTACATGTGTTCAACGTCACAGCAGCACTGCTCCTAGTTTGGCAAAGATTAGAAGAGTGCTATGGTGCGCTAGAAGTAGTTGAACATGCATTGCTGAAGTTGATGATTTTCCTAAACTCACCAACAGAGACAGTGTCAAGCTAAGAGAGCTAGCTAGCCAAGAGAGTTCTGCAGAACATACAGTGTGCAAAAGTAGGTGGCTACCTACTGTACCAGGATTGTCACATTTGGAAACAGCACATGGAGTGAATCCAATTGTGGAGACGTTACCCTACAGTTTGCAGGAAAAATGGATTGTAGTTGGATCCAAGTACAAAGAAGATTATGGCATTGCATTTCCCCCTTTTAGTTACTTTTCTAGCTTTGTAAGACATCAGGCAGAAGTAAGAAATGTAAATGTGCACAAAACAGATGTTCCAAAAGAGTCTTTTGCCTTTCAAAGTACATCCAAAAAGGTAATAGAAAGTCCCAACAAACAATGCCCTATACATAGAAAGCCCCATCCTAAGCTCTGAACCTTTCCCAATGTAAAAGGTTCAGAGCTAAGCCTATAGAGGAACGAAACCTATTCCTAAAAGAGCAGCATATACAGTATGTTATAGGTGTTGTGGATCAACAGAACATTTGGCTAAAGCCTGTAGAGTAGCAGTTAAATGTATGGAGTGTGAAAGTGAAAAGCACATTTCAGCACTACACCTTGGACCTCCACCTTCCTTGACAGACGAACAAGATAAGGAAAAAGATGATGGCAAGGAGTCAAAGGAAAAATCTACCCCAGTTACATCTAAATGTACCAAGGTGTGTGGAAAGGCAAGTGGACACTACTCAAAACAGCCCAGTAATGGTATATACAGCTAGACAAGGGGAAAAAGCACATAGAATGTATGCAGTGCTGGACGAACAGAGTAACAGGTCACTAGTCAAGTCTCAGTTTTTTCATCTTTTCAACATTACTACAACAGCAAATCCATACACGATCAAAACCTGCTCAGGACCAACAAAGGCTGCTGGCAGAAGGGCTACAGGCTTTATGATTAAATCGGTAGATGGCAAAGTGAAACTTCCTGTTCCTCAATTAATAGAGTGTGACATGATCCCAGATGATCATGCTGTGCACCTCAGGTGGCACAGCATCACCCACACTTACGACGTGTTGCGGACAGGATACCTCCTGTGGATCTCAGCACTCCTATCCTCCTGCACTAGGGTAGAGACATCCTTCGAGTACACAAGGTAAGGGCACAATGACTGGATTTGGGGTGGGTTGTTGTACATAGGTGATGTCTGCTTAGGAACAGCACACAGGCCAACAGATGTCAGTGTCCTGAAAACACAGTCTCAGTCCATGCTCAAGTAGAATACAGGTGAAGGAGGTGTTTACCAACACATCAGATCTCAGTCCTTATTCAGTCTTGTGTATTCAGGATGTTTATGCTGGCAGACATTTGGACACACTAGGATGTGCAGTATTTGACAAAACACAGGATAATGACAAGCCAGCTATGTCAGTATATGACCAAACATTTCTCAATATCATGAATGAATCAGTGTATCAAGATCAAGCAAACAGCTGGGTAGCTCCATTACCATTTTGTTCACCCAGACCACATCTCCCAAGCAACAGAGAACAAGCACTCAAGCGCCTTATTTCTCTCAGGAAGACACTGGACAAGAAACCTTCCAGAAGGTTTCACACATATATTGCTAATTGAGTGGCTCGCATTCACAAGTCTACACGTCCTGAACAATGGCATTTTGTCTTAACAGAAAATAACCCTGCAGATCATGCCACCAGGCTCATGCATGCTTCTGAATTAAAACACACAAGCTGGTTTTCTGGACCGCCATTCTTAAAGCAGTACAACCCAGAGGCACCACAGTCGAAGATTTTTAATCTCATTGAGCCTGATGCAGATGTGGAAATACAGCTTGCTGTTAAAACTCCGCTCTCTAAGACCTCAGAACCCATGCTAAAGTTAAAGCGTTTTGAAAGATTTTCACATTGGATGACATTGTGTCGAACCATAGCAACACTCAGTTGAGTTGCTGCATCATTCAAGTCCTCAAATATGTCAAAATGCAAAGGATGGAGGTGTTACAAAGAAAGAAGCACTCCAGATGAGCTCTCCAGGGCAAAAACTTTAATTATTCATGCAGTGCAAAAGGAAATATTCAAAGAGGAGTATAACTGTCTCACAATTAGTATGCCACTACCAAAACAAAGCTTTCTCACACAAATCAACCCTGTCGTGGATGAAGAAGGTTACTTAGGGTTGGGGGTCATCTGACTTCAGCAAACATGACCAAAGAAGAAAACCCACTAATAATTCCTAGTACCCATCACATCGCTACTCCGTTAGTCAGATACTACCATGAGAAAGTAGTACATCACAAAAGGAGCAGTCAGAGCAGCAAGATTCTGGATCATTGGATGCAAACGCTTAGTCACACCATTTATGTACAAGTGTGTCATCTGTCGCAGACTTAGAGGGACCATGCAGATCCAAAAGATGGCAAACCTGCCTACTGACAAACTCTCACCAAGGCCACCCTTTACAAGTGTTGGGCTGGATGTCTTTGGTCCGTGGATGGTGATGACACGTCGCACTAGAGGTGGTGTGTACGTGGGCCTGCAAAACTACTGAGATCAGATAGAGGAACTAATTTTATTGGGGCATGTAAAAAATTACAATTAGATCACAAAAGCTTTACATTTCACAACTACCTTCAGGAGACCAGTTGCACATGGAAATTCAATTTGCACAAACAGACCTCCATGTAAACCAGTGGAAACAAGTCCATTGTCTCGCAGACACCTTCTGGAAAATATGGAGAGCGGAATTCCTGATTACTCTTTAAGGTCACAGAAAGTGGACGATGGACAAACCCAACATCAAGGAAGGAGATGTTGTTTTGCTCATGGATAGCCAGGCCCACAGGAATGACTGGTCGGTGGGACATGTGATAAAGATATTCCCTAGCAGTGACAACAAAGTCCGCAAGGCAGAAATATGAACCATAAAAGATGTAGTAGTAAAAGTGTTTCTAAAGCCAATCTCGCAAATGGTTATGTTATCAGAGAACAAGTGACATAGACTGTTTGCATTGCTTTGCTTGTTCTGTATTTAATGAAGTCAGTAGTTATAGTGGTGCAATTTTATTGTACCAGGCGAGGAGTGTTCTGCCTTTATATGTGTGAATACATATACTGTATAGCAGCTTAAAAGGTTAAAATGTTCAAAATAAGAGTTGTGTGTGTGCCTTAGCACCTTCTGCTGGGCTGACAAATTGGACAATTTTAGTGTTAAACTCAGTGTACACGTAAAGTCAGACTTATTAGCTGCCAACTTGTTACTTGTTGTTGTCTTGGACATTATTTGTCTGTGGTGTGTATTTTCGTTGCTTCAACCAAGGCAGAGATTTCACACGGACTCAACTTTAAAGTTTAAATCAATATCATACAGGTTTATTATATATGACAAATTAAAACAATCAGATAATGATTACATAAGAGTAATAGCAAGAGAGGCAGAGACCGAATTCACCTGCTTGTTCCTCTGCAGAGAGAACTGAGAGGTCGGAAAAGGTCAGCTGTGTGCTACCAGCGGACCCTCTGCGAAGCGCTCTGAAAACCCCAGCCTGTGAAGGCCTGCTTTTAACCACCACCTAAGATCTTTTCACATGTCCAAATAAGGACGTTTAGATGTTTTTCTCGGCTACTTGGAAGGTCCTGGCGCTGGGCCGTGTTATCTGTCCAGCTCCAGGATCCATCTGGCCCACCATAAACCTCCTAGCTTCTTTCCCAGGTCGGCGTGACATTTTGAGTGTTTCCTTAATAACAGCTCATTGTTAGGCAACACCAGACTCTGCGGACCCAGTTTAAGCAAACTCTTTAACCCCAGTCACCGAGGACACACATGAACCCATCTACTCTCTGTATTTCTCTCATAAGCAATGATCAAATTTACTACAAACTTCCCCCTCAATGGACAGATAAATGTCCATTAAAGCGAAAGCCAATTAACCTGTTGTGTCTATTCAGCTGGCTACTACAGTGGCAGCGGTTCAAAGTGACTAGGGTTTTTACTGCAGTACCGCCGCGTCGCCACGGCGCAGCGAGTGCGTCGCTGACTAAAGATTTTTAATCCTGCAGCTGGCTGGAAAAAATCAGGACGCTAGTCTCGTTTTAACCACCAGGTGGCGCAGCGTTGATTAGAAGCCTCCAAAGCACTACAGCGTAACTGAGGTCCGACTGTTCATTTCTACCTGTAGCACACATATATTACACCAGACCTATTTTACTACTAAGTATCTGTTGTGTGCTAAAACATGGGGAGTGTGAAGGGCAACAACTTGTTGATGGCTTAGTTATTTTCTGTTCACTGCGAAGTTATAATTGTTCTGTGTGGTTTAAAACAGGCAGCGCCACAGCAGCAACACATTCTTGTTTTCATTCTCCTCAGCTTTTTCGTGTCTTTAAATAGAAGGCGTCTCTTAAAAATATGTACACACCCACCGCTCTAACATCCGATACAACATATTGGCTTCACATAATACCATGATTATGCGTCGCGGTTTAATTAATATAATTGAATGCGCAAGTAAAGACGTAGAGCGCAGTCCATCTGCGACTACAGCCGCTTATTTAGGTTTTAAACTTCCACAACTTGTTAATGAATGTTTTCCAATAGTCGTAGATTTTACGTAAATAACCGTAATAATCATAGGAATTTGTTTTACAGCAGTTGTCGGTCGTAATTTTGACAGGACGCCAGAAATCAGCAGATCTACAGCGACGCATTACAGCAACATGTTTGTTCCTACGCGTTTACTCTGTGTCTGCAGAACTGCAGTTTGACTTGTTTTGACTGTGCGTGTCATTGTAACTGAGGCTGAGAGACTTATTCGACCCGTGTACGTTTCTACATTTTCATTTCCCATCCGTCCATCCAGCCACTTTCACCGGCGTTTTCGTTTCTCTTTCGATGAGCGGCAAACGGATTTTAATCAAAGCACCGTCTTACAAACAAATAAAACAGGCAAAAATATTTGTTTTTTACAAAAAGACACGGAATTGGAGTTAATATGTTTTATTGTTTAGAGACAAACGGAAAACAAAAAGTCGTTCTCTCGTTACCTTTGCTTATAATTTGGTGGAGACATCAATCTCTTACACAAACACGTGACGTGTTTCGGAGTCACGTGTCCAGACAGAGAGTGACCAATACACAAATGTATGGATGTGCAAATGCGGGCTACGAGAGGAACGGGGGAGTGGCGCACTAAATGTAGCGACTGAATGAGTGGCTGATGTGACTTATTCGGCCCGTGTACGTTTCAAAACTTTGATTTCCCATCCGTCTATCTATCCTGAATAAAAGCACCGCATTACAAACCAATAAACTGAACAAAAATATTTTTTAACAAAAACACACGGACTTGAATTTTAAGCTGTTTTTTTCGTTTAGAGAAAAACGAAAAACAAAAAACCTCTGCTTTTAATTTTTAATGGAAGCTCATCCGTGGACGGGTCGCGGGGCAGCAGTCGTAGCAGAGAGCTCCTGACTGCCGCTCGAATGAAACACGAGATCGAATGAAATGTGATGTGTTTCATACTCAGATGACTTGGATCTGAGTTCGACCAAGCTTTTGCTTGTCTCACGTTTGCTCACAGTCGCAAAGGAAATCTACACACCCCTCCCCCTCCTTTGTAGAGCCGCATAGACATGCTAATGTGTTGCTACTACTCGATCAGCAGGTGAGAAATACTTCAGCTCCAGACAAAGCTCCGTGTGAGACAGGGCAGCATCGGGCGACGTGATCAGCTGCAGGTCTAAGACTCATTAATGCAGCAAGTAGTTTGTTCTACATACGTTTACTCTGCAAAAATAAACGTATGTATTTATCGTAGCTTTCTGATCTAAATTATTTGTAGCACTTCGACATTCGTTTAAAATATGCAGTGCTTTTTAAAATGAAAATACTAATATTATTATTTATTACCTTTATTGTAAACACAGTATTAATTGCACAATTTGGACTGGCGAAGATTTGCGCTTCTTTCATAATAATCATGGATAATCAAGGAAGAAACTGCAGTTGATATTTGTTATTCAGGGACGGTTTAATAAAGATTCAGTATGGTTTTTGACTGAACTGTCAGCCAAGGTACGTGCATTATCAAATGAATGCGCCTGTCAGCGGGGAAGACATCAACTCTATTCAGTCGCTCTTCAGTCGCTGCTGCCGTCTCCTCCCCAGTTCACACACCTTAACACTAGGACTACTGGGTTTTCTAAATATACCAGTTCCTACTACAAGGTGTTCCTACGAAGTTAACCAGCTGTTTATTTCGTTATTACTCCTTTCACCTGTACCACATAAAGTCATTGCAGAGCTACAGCCGTGTTCCTACAAAGTTAACCAGCTGTTTATTTCGTTATTCCCTCTTTCATGTCCGTCTGTTGAATGAAAGTGGGCGTGGCCATCCACGTCCCAGAGCGGTGACACTGGGGGAAGGGGAAACGCTCATCAACACGCAGGACAAAGATCTGCGTTTCTCTGCTGCTACAGCCTCGGCTGCGTTGTGTTGTTAGTCTCCCTTTCACCTGTACCATATGAAATGTGTTCCTACGAAGTTGCTCAGCCGCTTTCAGAATTCCCCATGCAGGTTTGAACAGGGCAAACATTATTTTTATTTACAAAAAAAATTAATACGTTTACAGATTGACCGGTGATGCCGCACAGGTTGCTCTCAGTTAAAACAGCTGTTTGAAGCAGGGAAAAGCGAGTTAGCCGTCCTTGTCGATGCCTTGACAATGTTTTAGCATCGGTTAGATCTCTGAGCCCCGACTTTTATGTCTTCTTTGGATTAAAAAACAAATGTTGAATGTTCTCAAATAATAAAATATTGCCGCCCTCCGCGGCTCCCAGTGTTTGTTTTTTTCATTGAAAACGTGGGTGTTACCGGTGGCAGACCTCTGGTCTAGATCATCCTTATTCACTTTTTTAAATTGTAGTAGTGTAACCTTAGTTAGTTTTCCTTTTTATTTTTTTTATTTTATGTTTGGGAAACGTGACATTTCAGCTACTGTGATTTTATTTGTCATCAACATTAGTTCCTACCTGTCCTTGTTGACGGGGGACAAGAAAATGTGACGCGCGTTGGATAAGCGCGGCGTAAAGACAAAAGTGTACATGTGCCGTACTGTCTTGCCGTGTGGTGCATTAAAGAAGCATTCCACGTAAAGAAAATTGCCCGTACCAACAGCAAGAAATCAGGGTTACAGTAGCTTGTCTGCCATAAATCGAACGCTGCACGCGGGAGGGCGCACCGTTCAGCTTCCTATTTTCGGTTTTAAACTGCCATAATTTGCCATAATTTACTTACGTTCATAACTTCATACTATAACGCGACCAGCGGTTCATGGTCTTGGCGATTCATGCACTAAGTAATACAACGTTGTCATCTCGTGATCACATGATGATGATGAGACGCTGTTTTTCCAATAATTAAAATAAAAAAACTGCTTCCACTCAGACTCGAACCCCGGACAAAAAAAAAACGTTGTGGCCATGCACGTTAACCACTAGGCCACCAAAGACCTGATCATTGGTCGTTCTACAAGAGCCTATATGATGTAAGCAACTACGATGTTTCAGGACCAAAAGTGGGAGTCAATCGCCACCTACAGGCCAGAAGGACGTAACACACTCCTCCCGCAGTACAAACCCGGCACTGACGCGGCAGATTTGAAACCCAAACACGGTGGGGGTAGACACTTTTACCGGCTGCCTCTGTAAATGACCATTGGACAACTAGTTTGAACAGAAACTCCTTACCCTCTTGTTATTTTATCCTTAGCGTGGTAACCGCAATGATGCTAAGTGAAACTATGCAATTTAAACCACCTGCTTTATTTCACGCCCAAATTAGTTTAGAGGACTGCCTTTTCAGGTGAATCCGGTCCCCCACCTTAAAACAACACAAAAAACATTTGTCATGTGGTACAAACTTCTGCTATATAGTGTCAGATTAATTCAGATACATTGTGGCAAACAATACTACACACCAGAGCATACATGTGTCATTTTTCTGGTTACAAGAACGTGAATGCAGTACATGAACAATGTGAGTACATGAAGGATGTAGATAATCTGTGTCACTTTAAGTAACAGAAGTGTGCCTTTAAATGTGTGTAGCATATATGGGCATAGATAGATGTGGTGCATATCAGGCCGTCTCCAGTCTTTCTCTCTGGCCTTACGCTGATGGGGTGGCACCGTCCTCATTCGCCTCCTCCTCCTCCCCCTTCTCGGGCCCGATATGGATCCAGTCAGGAACTGGAAAGAGGTCACCTCCCTCGCTACCTATACTACTTTGACTGCTTTTCACTCTCTGCTTAATAACTGCCATCTGCATCGTCTGCCTGGTTACTCCTCTAAGCGCTAGTGACCCCAGACAAGGAATGCAACAACAAAAGATGAGTCCTAGCACAACTACTCCTACAGTAATCATTATCCCCACTTTAATCAGCCCCTGTTTCCAGCCCCCAGCCATACTTTATACGCTCCCTCTACGTCTGCCTACGCTACTCTTAGCCCCTACTGACCCGTTTGCGTCTCTCCTAAGTCTTAAAGGAGTCATATCATACTTTTCATTCTAAAAAATATTAGACTTTATTGTCTCAGTAAGGTCTCTGTAAATTTTCATCCCATAAAACCCTTTAGATCGTCCACACTGCCCCTGTCAATATGTGGTTCTCACTCCCCATCAGCAAACGCTGTGTTTTCTGGGCGTGTCACAAGCGAAGCTGCTCACCACACCTCTGTGCGGAAGCGCATACCTTTTTTGTTGTTGTTTTTTTTTTTAAATTGGCTCCATGGATACGAGCCACCGCACGGTTACGATACAATAGGTGGCACTAGTGCGACATTGAGAATGCAATCCACCGCAATCCTCCACAGAAGAAGACCCACTACAGGACTGCACGACATTAGTCAGCTGATTCGTAGCGTTGTAGAACCATACGTCTACGATCCCGAATCTGACCCTGAAGCTGAAGAGGAGGCTGTTGAAGTCGCCACATTTCGGCTGATGCAAGATGTGTCTCATTGGTAATGTCGCATTTACTTTAATTTAATTGATTTATGTAATTTGCAAAGTGACTAGCGGTTGCTAATGCTTATGCTAAATGGCGTGTGCAGCTTGAATATTCACAACACGACTTACCTGGAAAACTCTCGTTAATAGATAACACTACTTTAGCTTACATTATTCAAATAAATTTGAGAGCATAGCTGAAATAATATAAATACATTTTACATTTACACATTTCACTGTTTTGTCTTACTTGTGCTGCTGCTCTGACAATTTTATTTAAAAAATGTGCATTAATATTTAGAGCAATCACTGCATGACCTACCTGGGAACAAAAAGCATTGGTTCAAATTATATATTGACCTAACGTATTTTTACTGCTTTTAATTATGTTTTTTGTCATTCATGATAAATTTGACAGTAATATGTCTCTGTATCTAAAGTTGTTACAGGTATCTAGTCTACAGAGGCTAGTGAGCTGGTGCTGAGGATTCCTGGGGTGAAGAATCTGAGTTGCCATCTCTTCATGCTTGGGTTGTAGATGAAGGCAGTTTCCTGATGGATAAAACACTAAAACACTCATAGTATGATTGATGTAGACCACCTGTAGAATAACTCCTTTACCGTTTGAGTAAAAATGTGTTTTTTGTGAGTGCAACACTCATTAAGAATTTTTTTAACTTTATATATAATTTATATGCGTTTTATTTATGGCCGCTTCAACTTTATAGCTTACCATATTAGAAAGAGAAAAACATGTAATTTCAATACTATGATTTCCTAAATAAAAGTGTTTTACCTTCAGAAACAGAGTTTAGTGAAATACATAATAGTTAAAGCCAACTTTATTGTAAACCAAAAAAATACACCACTACTCCAAAGCTAGAACAAACTGTTACCTTCACACTCCAATGTGCAATGTATAGGTTACTGAGTTAATTAAGAGGTCTGGGGGTTTGAGGTCAGAAGCTTTTGCAGGGCCCTGCAGACGAAATGCATGAAAGTAGGGTAAACAGGGAGATGTGGTGATCCTTGTTCTCATCACTATTTGGAAGACTGAGCGGAAGCAGTCCTCTACCAGATGGAAGCTGTGGCTGTCCTCACCATCACCTCATCAAAACAAAAGGTACTGCAATCAGAATTGTAGATTAGTGAAATGTTCATTATTATGTAGGTCAAAACCTTACCTCTATTGTAGGAACACACAATACCAGACAAAAAATGAAACCAAACAAGAGGACAGGCCTGTCTGTGCTAAAACAACAGATAAACAGTTGTTACAATTCAAATATAAAATCTAAACAGTATATACCAATTAAAATCTTCTATTACCTATCTTACTGTTGGTACATACAAACTTACATACCTTTACTCCTGAGCTGGGCAGCAGATGTCCGTGTACCAACAGTCTGCAGTGATTTCTCTGTTTGACAGCCTCCTTGCATGTGGGCAACTGGGATTTGCCCTCCTACAGTATAGAAAAGACTGTTACATTTACTGTAAATTGTATTGGTCCTACAAATATAATGGCTATGGTACAAGCTATAGGTAACTGACCAGATAAGCAGCAGGTATTGTAGAGATGTGACTAATTAGCAACTAAGCTTGAAACACAACACAGTAATCATTCCAACTAATCATGTTAGAATTTGATAGAACAATGACATAACCCCAAATCACATGTTGATTTAGGCTGTGACACAGGACGGGGTAATAAACATAACCGCGTTCATCTGCAGGTTCTTTTTGTAGCGATCGACCAGCTGTAGCTCTGAAGTGCAAAGGCCTAAAGGCATGCTAACGGCTAACGCAACACAAACAGGAGCGGCAGCACGTCAACAGGACAAAAGCTCGATCCACCGTTTCCTGCCTGTCGCCGATCGAAGGCCCATCGCTATTAGCTGTTCCCCACACAGGTGTGTGATTGCACCAACTCAGAGTAGCACATTTGAAAGGGACAAAGGCTCGGTTGACTCACTGTAGCCATTAGCAACGCTAGCGATTAGCTTGTCTCACATGTGGGTTACTGCATTTTAAACAGACCCAACTAACATATTTAGATATCACAAGTATCAAGCACAAATTACTACAGCGAGCTAGATCCACTGCTTCCTGTCTGTCGCCGCTGGAAGGGCTATAACGATCAGCTGTTCCCCGCAGGTGTATGTGATTACAGAAAAAGGACAGACACTAGACCCACCGCTCCCTGCCTGTAGCCGCTCGATGCCGTTAGTCATTAGCTTTTCTCCACACAGGTGTGTGGCTGCAGGAGCCCACATGAGCACATTTGAAGGGGACAAAGGCTCAACTTGCTGTAGCCGTTAGCATAGCTAGCTAGTAACTTGCCTCACACATAGGTTACTACATTTTAAATGGACAAACTAACATTTTAAAACATTATAAATATCAAGCATGTACTTACTGCAGTGAGTGGATGACGGACTTTAGGAATAGGTCCTTTTTTTCCAACAGGAGCCGTGAAACAAATCCAGCATTGTACGCACCCTTGTTTGAAATGCACATACGTATAAATGCTGAGGCAGTGTTTCTGGCACCGGTCCGTTAAAAATAAAAGTGACCCACAAATCCTCACTTGTTGATCCCTTGGTAAAGTGAATAGACTTTGGTGTTGGTTAGAACACCTAAGAACCGAACTATTTCTATGGGAGGACTTGGACGCTGCCGTGTTCGTCTTTTCACGGTGAGTGAGAGGGGGGAAATGGCGGAAGTCCAGTTTTGGTTCGGGATCATTGTGGGGGTGGTGGTTCAGGATTTGCAGGGAGAACTTTCAACCAGAATGACGAAACCTGGGGAACGGCCTCAGAACAGTAGATATCTCTCTCCATTGGATGAGAAAATTTACGTTTTCAAAATGTGAAAAAAGCAGGAAATGCATTTCTACCGTGCTCAGTGTGTGTATATGTGACCCATAGAGTCATAGGAACGCTCCAAAATGTCTAAAAAGTGGATTTTGCATGATATGAGCCCTTTAAATGTTCCCCTGCTTTCGAGGACACGGGTGGTCTGAGGCATCGCTGCACCACCTCTAGTGTCCCCACCAGTAGCAGGAGGACTAGGATCACTGTCCTTTTCTTCTCCGGACCACTCATCCTCCTCTTTTTTGGTCACTGACACTGTTTCCCCCTCTGGTGCTTTAATACAGTGGTTTAAATGATACCAGGTGGGAGACCCTTCAACTTGTACTGCTCTTGAGGTTGCTCTGACCACCTCAAGCGTGGTCCCACTTTCTCCTGAACACTTTGACGTACACCAGGTCACCTGGCTACACTTTAGGCTCCGGATCGTCCTGCGTTTCCTTTGCCTGTAACGAGACAACACGGGAGGATATACTCCTGTGGATATTATTCATTTGTTTCACATAAGATTTCATGTCATTTGTCAAAATGTCCCCGGATGGACCTTTTATGGCTCGATAGGCTGGAACAGGCATTGGTCGACCAAGCCAAGCATCATGCGGTGTTAGTTTTAGTGTTCTGTGAGCACTTGCTCTTCAAGCCATGAGAGCAAGCGGTAAAGCGACTATCCAGTTCAGACCGGTAGACATACAGATCTTCAGCAGTTTGTTTTTCAGAATCCCATTACACCTTTCAATGTCTGACTGTGAGGTGGGACAGTAAACACTGCTATACCTCTGCTTTATTCCTAGTTTCTGCAAAACACACTTCACTGTTTTATCTACAAATTCTTTCCCGTTATCTGAACTGATTTTTAAAGGAATGCCAAATCTTGGAATAACTTCTCAACACAAAAATCTTGCCACTGTGTCAGCTGTTTTATGTTTTGAAGGTGTGGCCTCCACCCATCGGCTAAATCGATCAATTACAACCAGGAGGTAATGTTTACCTTGCACTGGCCGTATCATATCGACAAAGTCTAAGGTTAGATGTTTGAACGGACCATCAGGAATTGGCAGGTGTCCCGCTGGGGGCACCGTTCCCCGCCTGATGTTACATTTAAGGCAGGTTTCACATCGGCTTAATGTCTCGTCAACATACTGATAAATCTTGGGAGCCCAGAAGTTCCACTCTTTGATCCGCCTTACTAATTCACCTCTGGATTTGTGGCTAAAACCATGAGCTTCATGTATTAGCACTGACAACAGTCCACTAGGGGCTATTAAGAGTCCCTTGTGATTTCGCCACAATCCGTCTGCTCTTCTTGCAGCCCCTCTCTCAACCCAGAGCTGCCATTCAGCATCTGACGCCTCTTCCTGTAATAAACACAAGTCTTTAGATGTTATTTGATCTTCGTTATCAGGTGCATGAACTACTAGAAGGACTGTAGCTTCAGCATTAGCTGCGGTCTTTGCTGCTCTGTCTGCAGCAGCATTTCTTTGTGTAATTAGTGAATCGTCTCCTTTATGTGCTGTACACTTAATGATGGCCAGAGCTGCTGGCTTCATCATTGCTAGCAGCAATTGTTTTATTTGCTCACCATGTGTCACTGGAAACCCACCAGTCTTCTTAAAACCTCTGCCTTTCCAGGCTGCTCCAAACAAGTGACACACACCATGCATAAACGCTGAGTCTATGTATATGTTGGCTCGCTTGCCTGTTGCTAAATCACAAGCAGCTGTCAAAGCTTTCAGCTCTGAGTTGAGCAGAACAAGGCTGTGTGCACTCCTGAGCGGTCATCACCTCCATATTTCCATCCTTCTCTTGCACTACTGCAAACCCTGCTTTAAGCTCCTGACCCTGCCTATAGCAAGATCCATCAACAAACAGAGTCATGTCTACTCGGAGTGGCACTCAAGTCAGAGCGTAGCTTAGCATACCTCTCAACTTCCGCTACGCATTCATGTTATTCCCCCTCATGGGGCAGCGGAATGGCATCTGCTGGATTCTTCACCTTGCAGACACGAATTGTCACATCTGGATATTCGAGGAGTCTGATAATCAGTGAGGCGTGGTGCAGTTATCACAAATTTGCCTCTTTCAATCAAATTGACAAGTTTGTGATGAGACAAAAATTCCAATGGGTTAGCCCATGCTCAAAGCTGAGGCTTTCTCATATATCAAATTAGCAGCAGCTAGGTGCCGATAACAGGTTGGCAGACCCAGCTCCACAGGGGTCAAAGACAAAGAATAATACGCTATGGGCTGAGCATTAAATCCAACTCCAGTCCTCTGTGCCAACACACCACACGCATGCTCCTGTCGACAAGAAACATACAACAAAAATGTTTCCTCATAGTCTGGGAGAGCCAAGGCCGGAGCCTGCTGCAGCAAAATTTTAACAGTCTCAAATGCCATGTGACCCCTGGGGTCCATGAGAGTGGTGCTCGCAAATTGCCTGCCCCTTTTGCTTTTACCATGTCTCTTAAAGGCTGTACAACTGTAGAGTAACCATCAATCCACTCAGCGCTATACCCCGTCAGCCCTAAAAATGTCAATATCTCTCGGACTGTGGTCGGTTTGGGTGCTTGGGACACAGCTTTCAGTTGATCAGGACACACAGCTCTGGTCCCCTCCGCAATCTATGGGGTGCCGAATGTAAAAGGAGCACCTATAACTAGTTTTCTCACATTTAACTAGATGACACAACATGTTTTCTCACATTTAGTTAAATGTGCAAAAGTCTAAATGTAAATGTTAAATGTAAATGTTAAATGAACTGAATATTTAAGTAGACTCCACCCCCTATTATCCTAGATCAGTGACGCGGACTCAAACACATCTAACATTACGCATAGCTCCGCCCACATCTGACTCTGGATCGGTGGATGACAATACTGTAAGGAAACCTGAAGTCAAAGCCATCATGGTCGCTAGCTCCGACTCCCTCCCGTTAGGGGAGATTGAACGTGCTGTAACGGCAGGTGTGCGGGCTGAGGCTCCGCTTCAAACTGCTGTTCTGTCGTAAAAACCATTAATGGGGAGTTAAGTAGGTTTAAATAGAATATTTCTGTGGCGCTGGTGGAGAAAAGTTACGTCCAGGCTAAAAACAAAAGTTTCCAGATCAGATGTGGGCGGGGTTTGCGCGCACTGTTGGAGGTGTTTAAATTTGCATATCTGATCTGAGACCAGCGCTGTTTGAGGGTAGGGGTGGACTCTACTTGCACATTCATGAATATTCAGTTTACACTCGGCGAACATTTAACATTTACAATTAACATTTACAATTAACATTTAAATTTAACATTTACATTTAACATTTACATTTAACATTTACATTTAACATTTACATTTAACATTTACATTTAACATTTACATTTAGACTTTTGCACATTTAACTAAATGTGAGAAAACATGTTGTGTCATTTAGTTAAATGTGAGAAAACTAGTTATAGGTGCTCCTTTTACATTCGGCACCCCATAGCAATCACTCTCCCCAAATACTTCACACGATCCATACAGTACTGCAGCTTCTTCAGTGACACTTCATGACCCCTCTCAGCTAACAAAGTTAAAGGTGCCTGCACATGCAAAATTCACTTTTTGGGTATTCTGGTACGTTTATTTGACTCCCTGGGTCACGTTAAAGGTCTATGCACACGCTTTTTTCATGCTCCACATTGCTAAAGAATTGGACCTTGATGTCACAGTAAGGTGTCTGTAACTTTTCATGCCAAAAAGCGCTGTAGATCGCCCACACGGCCCGTCTGAAAATGTGTGTTTTAAGCTCTCGTCCACAACGCTCTATTTTCGGAGTGTGTCGGAAGCTAAACTGATCGCCACACCCCTTTGAGGAAGCAGAGGCTGAGAGGGAATCAAACGTCACGGTCACTGAATCCATTGTAACAGTGACACTGGCTAACTCGTCCTCGTAGTGGAGTTCAACCATACGTTTGATCCAAAATCTGACTCTGAAGTCGAATGTGAGGCTGTTGAAGTGGTTACACTTCGACTGGCGCAAGGTACGTCTAACTGGCAGATTCGCGTTTAATTTAATTTATTGATTTATATAATACGCAACTTGATTAGCTGCTAAAGCTAATACTAATGGTTGCAAATTAGCAGCCTGAAATAATACAACTAAATATTCATAACACGACTACAGCTTGTTTGGGAGCATAGCTTAATAAACTAATATAAACTAATTTTTACATGTTTTTTTATTTCTCGTTCTGCTGCTGTGTGAAAATAATTTTTCTATAATGGGATCTTCAGCTGTAGCTTATATTTTGCCGTATTTGTCTGTAATTAAGTGCCAATGTAGGAACAGTGAATGCCTACAGAGGCATGGTGTGACCGCAATTATTGCTTTCAAGATATTGCATGTGTTTATTACTTTTATTAAAAAATTAAAATTTCGATAAATCTTACCTCAAGACGCCTAAACCAGTTGCCAAACCTACTGTCATGTATGGTTGATGATTCAGTACTGAAGCCAGTAAGATTGAATGTGTATTCATTACAGAACACATTTAATATACAGTATATCAGACAATTACACATGCATGGAATAAATCAGTATCTCAGAAATTTATAAAATACTTTAGAACATTTTACTATTCACTGATTAATCATAATGTACATGGGAATTCTGGTTTCCAAACATAGTTTTGTTTCTAAATATATATTGACCTAATATTTTTTTAATTGCTTTTAGTAAGGTGTATGATATATCAAGTGCTAATATATAACTAATAGAAATGTAGTTATTGTTTTTTTCAGTACTATGTCTGTGTGTATCTCAAGTTGTTGCAGGTATCTTGCCTAGAAGTCTTGTTAGCTGGTGCTGTGGACTTCTAGGGCAAAGAGTCCAAGTCATCTCACCTTCCCTGGTCTGGATCAGGGAAGTGTTTCCTGAGAGACAAAGCACCTATGTTGGACTTAGACCACCTGTGAAATACCTAAATATTGTTTTTTTGGCAATACCTCAATAAAAGCTGAAATATTATAAAACATTTGTCTGTTTTCTTTCATTAGGTATATACATATAAAAATAGTTCAGTGAAACAGCAATAGTCAAAGACAACTTTATTTTAACCAATGCACCAGCACTATAATGCTGGTTAAGTTACCGTCACAGTTCAATTTGCAGAACACAAAATGAACGGGTAGGATTCATAGTTATGTTGAAAGCATAGTTTCTGGAGTGGAACGGGTACAGTCATGGGCAGTTGGCTGGGAAGATGTGACGATCTTTTTTGTCTTCACGTGTTGGAAGACATCGAAAGCAGTGCAGCTGCTGTACAGATGGAGGATGCAGCTGTTTTCCTTGAAACCACTCTAGAAGGTATAAAGAATAGAATAGCAGATTAATGAAATGACCAGTATTTCCTATGTATCTCACAACCTTTACAGATCTAAACAATAAATAGAGGTAGTTAGATCAGTTTTAATGGTGTTTGGAGCAAACACATTTTCAACTTATTTTATAGTGCTGGTTTGTTAAATCTTAGCATGACATTAATGACCTCCTTTCTGTCAGGTTGCTCAAATTCTGCTCAGAGGGCCGGTGGGACAGGGATGTTTACAAGGTCCTCCATAGAACAACCTGAGTCCAGCAGGACTTTATTGAAGATGGTCTCCATCACATTTTCCACATAATCTGCACCATAACACTAGAGTTACAAATTACTCGTCAACAGACTAAAATATCAAAATAAGTTGACCAACTGCATACAGAGTAAATACATAGACAATAATATAGATCAGATTATGAATACCACAACTATTGAAATGTGAAATGCAAAATCTCAAAAAAAAAGTCAAATAAAACTGCATATTGGCCAACAAATGATTATACTGCTGTTAAATGTACATACCATTGCTCCTGAGGTGAGCAACAACTCTTCTACAAGGTAGCCGTGTGTCCACAGCCTGCAGTGGCATCAGTTTGAGAAGCAACCTCCTCGCGTTTCGGTAGCTGGCATGCGTCAGCCTGTATAAAAAAAACACGTCACGTTTACAGCTAAAGTAGCTGACTAGATAAGCAACAACACACGTTAGACTTAGATAGAACTTGCAATAACCCAAATTCACGGGTCTACTTGGGCTACAACATACACACAACAGGCTCGGTAGTAATTAGGAACACAGCTGACCGTCACAACTTACTAGCGCTAGCCGCTGACGCTAGCTGCTAACGCTGTGCTACCAACGCACTAGCAGCTACAATGTGAGCTGAGTGAATGACCATATCCATACCATATATCACACGATTCGAACTGGACGAATGCTGGAGAGGCTTGGACTCATCCAAATTGCGTGTCAGCACCTTGCAACACTGTCTCTCTCTGTTGCTGTAGCTGTTAGATTCAATGGTTCTAGCAATTAGCATTCCTTACACAGGAGGGAAGCTACATTATAAACAGAGAACTCTAGTGTTATGGTGCAGATTATGTGGAAAATGTGATGGAGACCATCTTCAATAAAGTCCTGCTGGACTCGGGTTGTTCTATGGAGGACCTTGTAAACATCCCTGTCCCACCGGCCCTCTGAGCAGAATTTGAGCAACCTGACAGAAAGGAGGTCATTAATGTCATGCTAAGATTTAACAAACCAGCACTATAAAATAAGTTGAAAATGTGTTTGCTCCAAACACCATTAAAACTGGTCTAACTACCTCTATTTATTGTTTAGATCTGTAAAGGTTGTGAGATACATAGGAAATACTGGTCATTTACTAGTTTTGTATTTATATACCCAATGAAGGGTACAGACAGACAATTGTTGTTTTAAACAGACAAATGTTTTATAATTTTATAGAGGTTAACGAAGGTGGGATTACTTGGACTCTTCGCCCTAGAAGTCCAAAGCACCAGCTACCAAGACTCCTAGGCTACATACCTGCAACAACTTGAGATACACACAGACAATGTACTGAAAAAAACAATACCTACATTTCTAGTAGTAGCACTACTTATTAGCACTTGATATATCATACACCTCACTAAAAGAAATTCAAAAAATATTAGGTCAATATATATTTAGAAACAAAACTATGTTTGGAAACCAGAGTTCCCATGTACATTATGATTAATCAGTGAAAAGTAAAATGTTCTAAAGTTTTTTATGAATTTCTGAGATACTGTATATTAATATTATACTGTACTGTACTGTATATTAAATGTGGTCTGTAATGAATACACATTCAATCATACTGGCTCCAGTCCTGGATCATCAACCATACATGACAGTAGGTTTGGCAACTGGTTCAGGCATCTTGAGGTAAGATTTATCAAATTTGTAATTTATTAATAAAAGTAATAAACACATGCAATATCTTGAAAGCAATAGTTGCTGTCACACCATGCCTCTGTAGGCATTCACTGTTCCTACATTGGCACTTAATTACAGACAAATACGGCAAAATATAAGCTACAGCTGAAGATCCCATTATAGAAAAATTATTTTCACACAGCAGCAGAACGAGAAATAAAAAAACATGTAAAAATGAGTTAATATTAGTTTATCAAGCTATGTCGAAGTATAACCACTTCAACAGCCTGCCATTCGACTTCAGAGTCAGATTTTGGATCAAACATACGGTTGAACTCCACTACGTGGACGACGTAGCTATTTTGCTGTTGGATTCAGTGACCGTGACGTTTGATTCCCATGGCGGATCACGGCTATGAGCTTCCTCAAAGGGGTGCGGCGATCAGTTTAGCTTCCGACACACTCCGAAAATAGAGCGTTGTGGACGAGAGCTTAAAACACACATTTTCAGACGGGCCATGTGGGCGATCTACAGCGCTTTTTGGCATGAAAAGTTACAGACACCCTACTGAGACATCAAGGTCCAATTCTTTAGCAATGTGGAGCATGAAAAAAGTGTGTGCTGGACCTTTAACAGTGTGATAGAGTCCTTATGGCATGTTTCCAAATCAGGTGCACAGAGTATTATGTCATCATTGTAGTGGATGACAGTGCTTTTTAGATCATCCATATATTCCTTAAGAACTTTGTTAAATAGATGTAAACTGTGTTTAAACCATTGTGACAGTCTGGTGTATGTATAGGATCGTCCCCTATATGTGAATGCAAAAAGATGTCTACTGTATTCACTCACTGGCACGCTGAAAAATGCTTAACACAAATCAACCACTGTAAACCACTTTGCATCAGGTGGAACATTGGACAACAACGTATGTGGATTTGGGACTTCAGCTGGAAAATCTTCAACTACTTCATTTAATGCTCTAAGGTCATGCATTAGCCTAAACCTTTCCCTATCCCCATTTTTAATCGAAAGCGGATATTGTGATTTCCATGGAGGCCTGCAACCAGGTTTTAGGTGCACCTCGACCGGCTGTGCAGACTTAATTAAGCCTACATCAGTGTGATGTTTAGACCAGAGTTTTTCTGGTACTCGCTCCACCATCTCCTTCTGTAAATCAGAATGTTGATGACAGAGCACAGTCTGATAAGGAAGGCTGATGACTTGTGGGGAAGCCCAACCCTCAGCTGAAATAGCTATTTTTAGAAACAACTCATCCTCACTCACCCAAAATGTTTTTGTTCTCTGTAGGTCTAAACTTTGCTTGTTTAGATTGCACAATCATTTGGCCTAAATGTTTTGGCTCGTACTCCGGATTCACTAAAAGTGTAACGTGGGGCATGCTATTTTTTATTTTAAACTCTTGAAAACTTGATCTAAATACTCCCCTTTCTCTACCGTCATAGCAGCTCCCTGCCTTCCTAAGACGATAGACGCAGACTGGATCGGAAATTTTTCTTGCTGTTTTTTAATCCAGTCATCTGGTTGCGCTTCAGATTCTGTTTTGAAATACTGGAGTGTGCAGTGAGGAGGACACGTAGGTCGAGAAGCTTCTGGCATGTTGGCTCGGATAAAGTCCATCCATATTTCGGCAGAGTTCATGAAGGTCTCATCTATGTTTCCAAGCCAATACACCATTTCTTCATCTTTTCTCAAAGTCATCTAATGGTGTACAGTGTCCACAATCACTCCATCTGGCGTGCATAGGACAGTGCAGCCTAGTTTACACAAAGCGTCTCGTCCGAGTAAGTTCACAGGTGTCTGTTCCGATATTATTACTGGCAGTTCCACTGTTCTTCCCTGGAACTATAGAGGAACCGGGCTCGATCAGGAAATCAGTTGCTTTGTCCCTGTCAGCGAGCGGCAATGAACGGACCCACATGCACAGTGATGAGACGATAGACGAGGAGATGCGGTCAAACTGATATTTAATCCAAAACTCAGGTCACAACGGTCCGGGATCATACACAGGTAACAGTAGATAATCCAGACAGACGTGGCAGGCAGGGATAAGGCAGGCTCAGAGTCAACGAACTGGAACAACGGTAACATACAAACAACGATCTGGCGACTGGAGTCTGTGAGGGGTGGATGCTATATACCGGTGTGATTAGTTAACTGCTAACAGGTGTGTCATGATCCGGGGACTGAACTGAGAAAACAGGAAGTACTTTCAGTATAAAAGCGGAAGCTAACACAATGACCAGGAGCCGGAGGTGTTACACAAAGTGAAAACAGGAGCTACTGCGTTGAACAGGAAACAATAAACAAAACCAAAACCCAGATCGTGACAGTACCCCCCTCCCAAGGGCGGATTCCAGACGACCAAAAAAACAACAAACCCGAGCAGGGCGGGCGGAGGGAGGACCGGCGGAGGGACAGAACCAAAAACAACCCTCACAGGACACAGACAGGGCGGGCGGAGGGCGGACCGGGGGAGGGCAAAACGGGAACCCCCATCAAACAGAATTCACGCCCGAACACAGACCGACCAGAAAAACAAAGAACAAGTCTCATCATCAAGAGAACCCAACCTGAATGTCCACAAAACAAGAACAAAAGTCCCCGACCAGGAAAACAACAGAGTCCAGGGAGTCCCTCACGGAGGGTGGGGACGCGGCGAGATCCTGCTCAACCGCCGCTGAGGCAGGAGGGCACCCCCAGCGCCCTTGGGCTGGGCCAGCGTCCACGGGGACCCCCCCGAACGGCGACGTCCTCCAGGCGGACGCCGATCCTGGAGATCGAGGGGTCGAGGTGGACGTCGCCGCAGGAGGCAGCGCCACCCAAACGGCCGGAAGCGCCGAGGGCGAGGCCACCAGTCCGGCAGCAGAGCCAGAGACGATGCAGGAACCAGAGGCGACGACGGACGTGGAGACCAGGCCGGAGCCGGGCCGGCGGGAACCGATGCAGGTGCGGCCGGAGCCGAGCCGCCAGGAACCGATGCAGGTGCGGCCGGAGCCGGGCCGCCAGGAACCGATGCAGGTGCGGCCGGAGCCGGGCCGCCAGGAACCGATGCAGGTGCGGCCGGAGCCGGGCCGCCAGGAACCGATGCAGGTGCGGCCGGAGCTATGACGGGCGCGACCCCCTCCTGGAGGTCCGCCGGGACTGCGACGGGCGCGACCCCCTCCTGGAGGTCCGCCGGGACTGCGACGGGCGCGACCCCCTCCTGGAGGTCCGCCGGGACTGCGACGGGCGCGACCCCCTCCTGGAGGTCCGCCGGGACTGCGACGGGCGCGACCCCCTCCTGGAGGTCCGCCGGGACTGCAGCTGGCGCGACCTCCTCCTGGAGGTGCGCGGGGACTGCAGCTGGCGCGACCTCCCCCTGGAGGTGCGCGGGGACTGCAGCTGGCGCGACCTCCCCCTGGAGGTGCGCGGGGACTGCAGCTGGCGCGACCTCCCCCTGGAGGTGCGCGGGGACTGCAGCTGGCGCGACCTCCTCCTGGAGGTGCGCGGGGACTGCAGCTGGCGTGACCTCCTCCTGGAGGTCCGCCGGGACTGCCACCCCGAGACTGACAGGGACAGGAACGGCATCTACTTGGCCGACAGGGACAGGAACGGCATCTACTTGGCCGACAGGGACAGGAACGGCATCTACTTGGCCGACAGGGACAGGAACGGCATCTACTTGGCCGACAGGGACAGGAACGGCATCTACTTGGCCGACAGGGACAGGAACGGCATCTACTTGGCCGACAGGGACAGGAACGGCATCTACTTGGCCGACAAGAACAGGAACTGGAACGGCCTCGACATGGCCGACAGGAACAGGAACAGGGACTGGAACGGCCTCAACATGGCCGACAGGAACAGGAACAGGGACTGGAACGGCCTCAACATGGCCGACAGGAACAGGAACAGGGACTAGAACGGCCGCAACATGGCCGACAGGAACGGCCGCAACATGGCCGACAGGAACGGCCGCAACATGGCCGACAGGAACTGGGACGGCGTCCCCTCCGGAGCCGGCATGACTGCTTACAGCTGCCGAGCTCGACGGAGGAGACGTCGGGCCTGATCGGTTGTGCACAGCACCCGTTCGACAGGTGGAGTCCTCTGACTGGGATAAGACCTGCGCGTGACTGGACTGAACTGGGACAGGCGCGTGACTGGACTGAACTGGGACAGGAGCGTGACTGGACTGAACTGGGACAGGAGCGTGGCTCGACTGTACTGGGACAGGAGCGTGGCTCGACTGTACTGGGACAGGGCTCGACTGTACTGGGACAGGGCTCGACTGTACTGGGACTGGGCTCGACTGTACTGGGACTGGGCTCGACTGGACTGGGCTCGACTGGACTGGGCTCGACTGGACTGGAACCTGGACTGGGCTCGACTGGGCTGAGACCTGGACTGGGCTCGACTGGGCTGAGACCTGGTCTGGGCTCGACTGGGCTGAGACCTGGACTGGGCTCGACTGGGCTGAGACCTGGACTGGGCTCGACTGAACTGGAACCGGGACTGGGCTCGGCTGAACTGGAGACTGAACAGGGCTCGGCTGGACTGGAGACTGAACAGGGCTCGGCTGGACTGGAGACTGAACAGGGCTCGGCTGGACTGGAGACTGAACAGGGCTCGGCTGGACTGGAGACTGAACAGCTCGCGGCTGGACTGGAGACTGAACAGCTCGCGGCTGGACTGGAGACTGAACAGCTCGCGGCTGGACTGGAGACTGAACAGCTCGCGGCTGGACTGGAGACTGAACAGCTCGCGGCTGGACTGGAGACTGAACAGCTCGCGGCTGGACTGGAGACTGAACAGCTCGCGGCTGGACTGGAGACTGAACAGCTCGCGGCTGGACTGGAGACTGGGCAACACACGGCTGAACTGGGGACTGGGCAACACACGGCTGAACTGGGGACTGGGGACCGCATGAGTGCAGGAAATCCTCCCAGCGGAACAAACATGGAGCTGGGCAGGTTGGTGCAGACACAACGGTGCGACGGGGCGGGGAGGAGGAAACCGAAACCTTCGGCGGTGCGACCGGCGCTGGCGTGGTGCGGAGCGCGTCGCTTAGCTCATTGAACCTCGCGCACAGTCGCTCATAGAGGCGACGAACACTGGGGCGCTCCAACACGCTGTCATCGTCCTCCAGCGTCAATATCGCCACCTCCACGGCGCTGCGCTGGTTCTCCGGGTTAACCGCCCGTCGGTAATCCTCCGCGAGGATTTGAAAATAAACGCGTAGGTCGCTGGGTAGCTCGGCGCAGGTGAACTCCATACTTCCTCGCAGGTGAAGGAGACTCGCCGCCAAAAAAAAAAACAAGAAACAGAACAGTCACTGACCTGGGCGACGGCTGAGTGCTGGCTGGGTCCAAGTCTGGCCAGATCGTTCTGTCAGCGAGCGGCAATGAACGGACCCACATGCACAGCGATGAGACGATAGACGAGGAGATGCGGTCAAACTGATATTTAATCCAAAACTCAGGTCACAACGGTCCGGGGTCATACACAGGTAACAGTAGATAATCCAGACAGACGTGGCAAGCAGGGATAAGGCAGGCTCAGAGTCAACGAACTGGAACAACGGTAACATACAAACAACGATCTGGCGACTGGAGTCTGTGAGGGGTGGATGCTATATACCGGTGTGATTAGTTAACTGCTAACAGGTGTGTCATGATCCGGGGACTGAACTGAGAAAACAGGAAGTACTTTCAGTATAAAAGCGGAAGCTAACACAATGACCAGGAGCCGGAGGTGTTACACAAAGTGAAAACAGGAGCTACTGCGTTGAACAGGAAACAATAAACAAAACCAAAACCCAGATCGTGACAGTCCCTGAGAATGCAACGATCCGTACATACTGTCCAGATCTTGGGAGGTGATCAGCATCAGCGTTGATAACACAAGTGTAAGCAATCGAATCAGCCATCATGTTAATAGGTTTACCAGCTACCTGTACTGGCACCAAAGGCTCTTCATCAGGGCCTGAAACAGATGTTAATGGCAACTGACACTCCCCTCCCGGATTCCCCTGATCTTTAGGGCATCCCTAGTAGCCAGCAGGGGGACGCTGCCATGGACTGGTGGGTCTCATCTGCCGTGCTGCTCCCTGTGGGTTCTGGCCGGACATAGCCCGTATGCATTCGATGAAAAATTGCCTTATGTGTCCGGCTTTTCCACAATAGTAACACTTTACTGCATTTCCACATCTCTCCACCGTTCCTCTGCCTCTGCCAGCCACGCCCTCCCTCTCATCCTGGATGGGCCTCCTCTCCATCTGTCTGGCTGGACATAGATAACTTGTGGCTGGACAGCCGCTGGGGCCGCCCCTGAGGGTGGGGGTGCGTGTTGGACCACAGCTTGTATTTTCTTTTTTCCTTCTGTGAGCTGCTGCTGGGTCAGCTTTCTCACTGCCTGCTCGTCCTGCTGCTTCTGTCGGAGCACAGCAGAGCGAACTTTGGTCAGCGTTTCCTTCATTTCCTGTTTTCCCAGCACCTTTCCCAGGAGGGCTTTGAGGTCACCCATAGCCAGGATGGTGGCGATGGTCTCTTCTTCAAAAGCTGCAATCCACTTCCCTGCACCATCATGCAGACAGGGCAGTCTTTGTACCAGCCCCTCCAGATCCATGGTTGGCCAGGGCACATACTGCAGATTTGCACCTTTGGTCAGCAGGGGGTATTCTGATGCTTCCTCTACCACTTCTGACAGCACTGGCTGTCCCTGGGAGCTGAGTGTGATGATTCCATTCATCTTTTCATGCTCTTCCTCCACCTCACTCCCGGGAGCAAACGCTGCAGCCACACTCACCTTCTTCTTCATCCCTGGCTGCTTGGGCTTGGCCCCCTCCTTCAAATGGCGAGGGGTCGACACCATCCTCGGATCTGGCAGCTTAGAATATTCCACATCTGCCAGTGACCTCCGGACCCTCTCCTCCAAAAATTTACTACATCTGTAAGTAGCTTCTTATCACTTCAGATATGTCTTTAGTAATTGTAATGTAATACCTGTGTGAATTTGTGTTTAGTTTTACAGTAGAAGAAGTAGGAGCGAAAGTAAAGAACATGAAAAGTCAACGCCTTGTCTTTATTGAATCTCCTGCTCTCCTGCTAGCTGTTTAGTTTAAGCCTCGCTACGCTCTGTCAGGACAGCATACCAATTAAACTGAACCACCACTCCTACCTTCCTTAATCTGTACAGAGTGCCTACAATTTCTATCACCACATCTTGCCTAGATTCTGTATGCATGTTTCTTATGCTCACTCATGAGCTCATGAGCTACTGGAGTCAGACCATATTAAAACTAACCTCTACCTCTAATCTGCCCACTAGGTTTTTTATTGTCCACCTAAAACCTTTGACTAACTTGTTACTTTTTCCTGATAGGGATTTAACAACTTTATTACAGAACGTATCAACCCATTATATATAATTTTTAAGATATTTCTATCAGCACCCCACGTCCGAGATACCTCATTATGTTCAAAACCTTTTTACTTTTCTCCACAACCTTCTTTATATGTCAGATTTTTATCAATCCAGATCCCAGTTCCCTATAACTATCAACTTCCTTTAACATCCATCCATCCATTTTCCAAGCCGCTTGTTCCCTAATGCGGGGTCACGGGGGTGCCAGAGAAGCAGGGTACACCTTGGACGGGTCGCCAGTCCATCGCAGGGCAACACGGAGACAGACACACACACACTCACAATGGAGAGAGGCCAATCAACCTTATGCACGTCTTTGGACTGTGGGAGGAAGCCGGAGAACCCGGAGAGAACCCATGCAAATGTAACCCATGGATAAAACCATGAATTACTAATAACAATATTAATAGTAATTGGCCTGTCATCTTCTGTCGGGTATTTTATTTTGAAATCTTTTATTTTGGAAGCGGAACTCAACCTCCGTATGTGGAGCAGTTCCCTTCTTCGCTGATTTCATTGAACGGAGATTAGCGAGACGGAGCAGGTGAATTGTGTTAAAAAACACGGAATATTAGTGAAAAGCAGCAGATGGACTGGACAAGTCAGCTGTAAGCGGGCTGAGACTGTGTGTTTCAATGTTGTAACATTTCTCGGTGAGTAATATGATTTGTGTATGTGTAACTTGTGAGCTAGCTTAGTGTGGTTAGCCACACGTGGCTGTGTGAAAGGCTGCACAGTTCAATTCACATTGTGTTGTAATTAAGTTAATCCAAGTTATGGGTAACGGAGAAAATTGATACATTGAATTAAGAGTGAAACATGTACAGTAAAGTATATGTAAGATGGTTAAAGCATTTAACCGTTAAAATAACTTTTTATATTTAATTTCAAACTGCCTGATGTTTTATACAGGCTGGGTTTTTTACTATCTTGGATGCCTTTAATCACACCATTGGACTACTGGTTGTGAACTGGACGACCTGTGAACTGGAATTGGACCTTGGTGGAGAGTGGCGAGCCACCCATTGGACGTCTGGATCGGTGATTTTCCTGCCTCACTGTACGTGCGGTTGGACTGGAGGGACGTGGCTGAGTATTTTTTCTTTTGTTATTTTGGTTATTGAGTGCACCCATAACAAGGACTGTATAGATAATTTTATGCCGGCTTTAGCATTCTTCCTGTTGTTACCCGTTGTTAATGTACTGTAATACAGTTGTGTATTCATATACCTCTGCTTCACGTGTACTCAATGCTGTCTCCAATCATTCACTAAAAGTTGAACCTAGAGTATTCTGGCCGTCTGTGTCTCCCACAGCAGGGTTACACACAAAACACGGGAAGAACGTGCAAACTCCACACAGAAAGGCACCAGCCGCCTCCGGGAATCAAACCCAGAACCTTCTTGCTGTGAGGCGACGGTGCTACCCACCGCACCACCGTGCCGCCCTTTAACCTGACTCTCCTTCTCCTCATAAAATGGACTACCTTTGTTTTCCCCACCGAAAATCGAAATCCCTACCTCAGTGCACATGTTTCCACCTCGTTTATAGCTTCCTGCATCTTCCAAGTGATATACTCTGGATTTTTCCCTCTTTTCAACATTACCCTATTATCAGCAAGTAATGCTACGCCTATAAAATTGTCTAAGTTACTAAAGATTTCATTTATCATAATGGAGAACAGCACGGTACTAATTATACTCTCCTGTGGTGTTCCAACAAAGTGCTGGGTCTATGGTACTCCTTCCCTGTCTAAATCCACTTTGATACCTCTTAATTAATCAATTTTTCTCTAGATAATATACTAGCCTCTCGTTTACCGTTTTTTTAAATAATTTTCCCTATGTGAGATGTTATTGCTATAGATCTTTAACTTCCAGCTAATACCACGTCCTTCCCTGGTTTACATATGGGTATTATAAGTCACTCCTTCCATTCATGAGGTAACCACCATTCTTCCCACACTTTTTTTTTACCTCTAACAACAGATCTTTCCCCTTCCCTCCGAGATTTTTTAACCATGCAATAACTTTGATCTTTTCCTGTTGCTACATCTCTACCCTTCCTCAGCGCTTTCTCCAGTTCAGATTTACTTAAGGTTTTGTCCATTATAGACCCATCGTCTTTGTCATCCCTCCAGGCTAGTATATAGTTCCTCCTTCTATTTCTTTTTCTCAATACTCAGGTTGTCTGTACTATTTATCTCACTAAATGCTTGCTCCAAAATTTGTGCTTTTTCCTTTTTTTTTTTTCCTCATCCGCTGTATTCCTCCCTCTATCTTTCATAACTGGGTATCCATATTCCCTCTTTCTTCCATCCAACTTTTTAATCATACCCCAAACTTTGACCAGTGGCGTGTCTCTCCCCTATGTTCCATCATTTAAACACACTAGTTCTTTCTTTATTCATTATCCATCCATTTTCGCGGAGTGGTGCTGGAGCCTATCTCACCTGTTTTTGGGCGAGAGAAAGGGTACACCCTCGTGGCCAGTCCATTGCAGGGCAACACACACCAACAACCATTCACACACACTCTCACCTACTGGTGACCAATCAACCTAATTTATGTCTTTCGATCTTTGGGATCCCCAGATCAGGGAACATGGGGAGAACATGCAAACTGCACACAGAAAGACACCCGTCCACCCCGGGAATCAAACCCAGGACCTTCTTGTGAGGTTACCACTGTGCCGCTCATTCATTATTTCCTCTACTATTTCCCCATTTACATCTTTCCCAAATTTTGCTGTACACATTAAAATCACCACACCAAATTAGTTCCTGCCCCCCAATATCCAATGTCTGCTCAAGTTTATCTTTTTCTAATTTGAATGATTACAAAAGAGTAATAAAAAGAAAGGTAGAGACCGAATTCACCTGCTTGTTCCTCTGCAGAGAGAACTGAGAGGTTGGAAAAGGTCAGGTGTGTGCTACCAGCGGACCCTCTGCGAAGCACTCTGAAAACCCCAGCCTGTGAAGGCCTGCTTTTAACCACTACCTAAAATCCACATGTCCAAATAAGGACATGTAGATGTTTACTCGGCTACTGGGAAAGTCCTGGCACTAGGCCGTGTTATCTGTCTAGCTTCCGGATCCATCTGGCCCACCATCAACGTCCTAGCTCCTTTCCCAGGTCGGCGTGACACTTTGAATTTTTCCTTAAGAACAGCTCGGATAAACATTATTAGGCAACACCAGACTCTGCGAACCCAGTTTAAGCAAACTCTCTAACGCCAGTAACTGAGGACACACATGAACCCATCTACTCTCTGTATTTCTCCCATAAGCAATGGTCAAATTTACTACAAACTTCCCCCTCAATGGACAGATAAATGTCCATTAAAGTCAAAGCCAATTAACCTGCTATGTCTATTCAGCTGGCTACTAAATGATCATCGAACAACTAGTTTTAACAGAAACTCCTTACCCTCTTGTTATTTTATCCATAGAATGGTGATAGCAATGATGCTGAGTGAAACTATGCAATTTAAACCACACGCTTTATCTCACACCCAAATTAGTTTAGAGGACTGCCATTTCACGTGAATTCGGTCCCCAACCTTAAAACAACACAAAAAATATACGTCATGTGGTACAAACGTCTGCTATATAGTGTCAGATTAATTCAGATACATTGTGGCAAACAATACTACACACCACAGCATACATGTGTCATTTTTCTGGTTACAAGAATGCGAACGCAGTAAATGAACAATTTGAATACATGAACGATGTGAATATCAGTGTCACTTTAAGTAACAGTAGTGTGCCCTTAACTGTGTGTGGCATATATGTGCATATCAGGCCGTCTCCAGTCTTTCTCTCTGGCCTCACGCTGATGGGGTGGCACCGTTCTCATCCGCCTCCTCGTCCTCCGGCCCGATATGGATCCAGTCAGGAACTGGAAAGAGGTCACCTCCCTTGCTACTTGTACTACTCTGACTGCTCTTCACTCTCTGCTTGATTACTGCCATTTGCATCGTCTGCTTGGTCACTCCTCTAAGTGCTAATGACCTCAGACAAGAAATGCAAAAACAAAAGATTAGTCCTAGCACAACTACTCCTACAGTAATCATTATCCCCAATTTAATCAGCTTCTGTTTTCAGTCCCCAGCCATATTTTCCAGCCAATTTGTCCAGCTCAAATCTGACCCACTGCCAGCAGCCTCTTTTACCTCAACTTTGAGCGTCCTGATTCTCTTCATTGTTTCAGTGAAGGCTCCGTCCGGCGCTGTGTGTCCTGGAATATACGTACAACACACATCGCCTATGAGAGCACACACTTCTCCCTTCTCTGCTAAGATCCAGTCTAGTGCTTGCCTATTCTGCCACGCTACTGCACTTGTTGCACCCACCTGCTCTCCCAGAGCCCCTAACGCATCGTCTGTGTAATTAATGAATTAATGAAACGAAAAATAAATGTAGTTCACCCACCCACTTAGTATTTTTCGACATTGTTGTCCAAGGTAGGATTGATTCAAACCCTGAGGCAATCTCATTCCTAGCCTTGAACTCATTCGGGATCCCCCGGGGTTGTCCAATTGCATCAATGTAAACTCTGGGATCTGGTTGATAACGTCGCTTATTTCTGATACTGACATTCTTGTCTTGCTCTTCTCACTTAAGTGTAATTACCTCTTGTGCCAATTGCACCCTAGCACACCTGCCTGCCCATCCCATAGAGGTGCTGACCTCCACACCACCAGAAATGGTCAGCTAGCGCAATGGTTTGATCTAAATAGGGGCATCCTGCAACAAGTATTGGTCTCAGCACTCCTGATACCAGAACAGCTGGCTTCAGGTTCGGCTTTGTGCAGTTAGGGGTCGTGACCTGCCATCTGTGGCTGCAGATACTGCGCTTGATTTTACGTAAGGGCAAAATACCTATGCGTTCAATACATTTGAAACGACTAATTGGAATTAAAGGGGCATTATTTGGCATCCCTAATAGCGCGCTCTTCTGTCCTATTTTGACATTTAAGTCTTCACAGCGCTGAACGTTAGTCTCCCGTAAGCGTAAAAATCAACTGATGTCTGAAAAGAGGGAGAACCTAAATACAGTAAACATTCTGCTTCACACCAGGGTCTGGGATCTTGAGTGTATGCCCGCAATCTCTTCTTAAAATCCTGCCAACTGAATATCGTGTTTAGCACAAAAAAACCTATCAGGCCTAGCTTTAGTACAGATGTAACAATCAGTCTTCCCATTAACCAAACCCGCAAACTGAACCCATCTGTACCAGCTATTCTGCAGACGCACATCCACTAGAATATTCTCATCCTATTTCTCAACTTCCTCCTCATCTGGCTCTGGAAAAAAATTCTTGTAATTTCGTGATAAATCCATCAGTCCATCCTGACACTGCTTGCTGCATCCATCCTGACAGGCATGAGCCACTGTTCAGCATTGGAGCCCCCGCTGGAGCGACAACGAACTCTTTGGTTGCTGAACCGACTGGCCGTTGAGTCTGAACCTCATCTTGCTCGATGTTCCCTGGTGGGGGCTGTAGGGCTGCAACCTCACGGTGTGCACTCCCTCCTTTATTCTTAGACCAGGCGCCTGGCTTCACTTTAGGCTCCGGATTGTCCTGCACACCTGGAGCAAGAATAAAGATCTTCCTGAACTGATCGGACAGATGCTTGTTATTTATTTGTTAATTTTTGCCTGTAATGAGATAACATGGGAGGAAATACTCCTGTGGATATTAGTCATTTGTTTAACATAAGATTTCCTGTCATTTGTCAAAATGTCCAGGGATGGACCTTTTACGGCTCGATAGGCTGGCATAGGCATTGGTCGACCAAGCAAAGCATCATGCGGTGTTAGTTTTAGTGTTCTGTGAGCACTTGCTCTTCAAGCCATTAGAGCAAGCGGTAAAGCGTCTATCCAGTTCAGACCAGTAGACATACAGATCTTCAGCAGTTTGTTTTTCAGAATCCCATTGCACCTCTCAACGTCAATCTTGCCACTGTGTCAGCTGTTTTATGTTTTGAAGGTGTGGCCTCCACCCAGCGGATAAACCGATCAATTACAACCAGGAGGAACAGTTTACCTTGCACTGGCCATATCATATCAACAAAGTCTAAGGTTAGATGTTTGAACGAACCATCAGGAATTGGCAGGTGTCCTGCTAGGGTCACCGTTCCCCGCCTGATGTTACATTTAAGACAGGTTTCACATTGGCTTAATGTCTCGTCAACATACTAATAAATCTTGGGAGCCCAGAAGTTCCAGTCTTTGATCCGCCTTACTAATTCACCTCTGGATTCGTGGCTCAAACCATGAGCTGCATGTATTAGCAGTGACAATAGTCAACTCGGGGCTATCAACAGTCCCTCGGGATTTCTCCACGAGCCGTCTGCTCTTCTTGCAGCCCCTCTCTCGACCCAGAGCTGCCGTTCAGCATCTGACACCTCTTCCTGTAATAAACACAAGTCTTTAGATATTATTTGATCTTCGTTATCAGGTGCATGAACTACTAGAAGAGCTGTAGCTTCAGCATTAGTTGCAGTCTTCGCTGCTCTGTCTGCAGCAGCATTTCCTTGTGTAGTTAGTGAATCGTCTCGTTTATGAGCTGTACACTTAATGATGGCCAGAGCTGCTGGCTTCATCATTGCTAGCAGCAATTGTTTTATTTGCTCACCATGTGTCACTGGAAACCCACCAGTCTTCTTAAAACCTCTGCCTTTCCAGGCTGCTCCAATCAAGTGACACACACCATGCATAAACGCTGAGTCTATGTATATGTTGGCTCGCTTGCCTGTTGCTAAATCACAAGCAGCTGTCAAAGCTTTCAGCTCTGAGTTGAGCAGAACAAGGCTGTGTGCAGTCCTGAGCGGTCATCACCTCCATATTTCCATCCTTCTCTTGCACTACTGCAAACCCTGCTTTAAGCTCCTGACCCTGCCTATAGCAAGATCCATCAACAAACAGAGTCATGTCTACTCGGTCTAAAGGAGTGGCACTCAAGTCAGAGCGTAGCTTAGCATACCTCTCAGCTTCCGCTACGCATTCATGTTCTTCCCCCTCATGGGGCAGCGGAATGGCATCTGCTGGATTTTTTACCTTGCAGACACATATTGTCACATCTGGATATTCAAGGAGTATGTGATAATCACTGAGGCGTGGTGCAGTTAGCACAAATTTGCCTCTTTCAATCAAATTGACAAGCTTGTGGTGAGACAAAATTTCAATGGGATAGCCCATGCTCAAAGCTGAGGCTTTCCCATACATCAAATGAGCAGCAGCTAGGTGCCGATAACAGGTTGGCAGACCCAGCTCCACAGGGGTCAGAGACATAGAATAATACGCTATGGGCTGAGCATTAAATCCAACTCCAGTCCTCTGTGCCAACACACCACACGCATGCTCCTGTCGACAAGAAACATACAACAAAAAGGTTTTCTCGTAGCCTAGGAGAGCCAAGGCCGGAGCCTGCTGCAGCAACATTTTAACTGTCTCAAATGCCATGTGACCCTCTGGGGTCCATGAGAGCGGTGCTCGCAAATTACCCGCCCCTTTAGCTTTTACCATGTCTCTTAAAGGCTGCACAACTGTGGAATAACCATCAATCCACTCAGCGCCGTAACCTGTGAGCCCTAAAAATGTCAACATCTCGGACTGTGGTCGGTTTGGGTGCTTCGGACACAGCTTTCAGTTGATCAGGAGACACAGTTCTGGTCCCCTCTGCAATCACTCTCCCCAAATACCCCACACGATCCCTACAGTACTGCAGCTTCTTTAGTGATGCTTTATGACCTCTCTCGGCTAACAGGGTTAACAGAGTGATAGAGTCCTCATGGCACGTTTCCAAATCGGGGGCGCAGAGGATTATGTCAACGTACTGGATGACAGTGCTTTTGAGCTTTTCGGCCAAATCATCCATATCTTCCTTTAAAACTTTGTTAAATAGATGTGGACTGTGTTTGAACCCTTGTGGCAGTCTAGTGTATGTGTAGGATCGTCCCCTATATGTGAATGCAAAAAGATGTCTGCTGTTTTCACTCACTGGCACGCTAAAAAATGCTGAACACAAATCAACCACTGTAAACCACTTTGCATCAGGTGGAACATTGGACAATAACGTATGTGGATTCGGGACTTCAGCTGGAAAATCTTCAACTACTTTGTTTAAGGCTCTAAGGTCATGCACTAGCCTAAACCTTTCCCTATCCGCTTTTTTAATCGGAAATATAGGTGTGTTGCTGCTAGGGTGCGGCTCCTCCACAAGCACACCCGCATCCAAAAGACCTTGAATGGTTGGCTGAATTCCAGCCTCTGCTTCAGGCTGAAGCGGATATTGTGATTTCCATGGAGGCCTACAACCAGATTTTAGGTGCACCTCCACCGGCTGTGCAGACTTGATTAAGCCTACATCAGTGTCGTGTTTAGACCAGAGTTTTTCTGGTACTCGCTCCACCATTTCCTTCAGTAAATCAGAATGTTGATGACAGAGCACAGTCTGACAAGGAAGGCTGATGACTTGTGGGGAAGCCCAACCCTCAGCTGAAATAGCTATTTTTAGAAACAACTCATCCTCACTCACCCAAATGTTTTTGTTCTCTGTAGGTCTAAACTTTGATTGTTTAGATTGCACAATCATATGACCTAAATATTTTGGCCCATACTCCGGATTCACTAAAAGTGTAACGTGGGGCATGCTATTTTTTATTTTGAACCCTTGATCTAAATAATCCCCTTTCTCTACCGTTATCGCAGCTCCTTGCCTTCCTAAGACGATAGATGCAGACTGGATCGGAATTTTTTCTGGCTGTTTTTTGATCCAGTCATCTGGTTGCGCTTCAGATTCTGTTTTGAAATACTGGAGTGTGCAGTGAGGAGGACACGCAGGTTGAGAAGCTTCTGGCATGTTGGCTCGGATAAAGTCCATCCACATTTCAGCAAAGTTCATGACTGTCTCATCTATATTTCCGAGCCAATACACCATTTCTTCATATTTTATCACAGTCATCTGATTGTGTAGAGTGTACACAATCACTCCATCCGGCATGCATAGGATAGTGCAGCCTAGTTTACACAGGGCGTCTCGTCCAAGTAAATTCACAGGAGTCTGGTCCGATATTAATACTGGCAGATCCACTGTTCTTCCCTGGAACTGTAAGGGAACCGGGCTCGATCGGGGAATCAGTTGCTTTGTCCCTGGGAATACAACGATCCGTACATACTGTCTAGATCTTGGGAGGTGATCAGCATCAGCGTTGATAACACAAGTGTAACCAATCGAATCAGCCATCATGTTAATAGGTTTACCAGCTACCTGTACCGGCACCAAAGGCTCTTCATTAGGGCTTGAAACAGATGTTAATGGCAACTAACACTCCGCTGATCTTCAGGGCATCCCTAGTAGCCAGTAGGGGGACCCCGCCATGAACTGGTGGGTCCCATCTGCCGGGCCGCTCCCTGTTGGTTCTGGCTGTTTACGGTTTGCATCCATAAGAAGCACTGGCGTTTCATGTATCCGATTTTACTACAATGAAAACACTTAATTCCACGGCTATCCCCCATCCCTCTTCCTCTGCCAGCCGAAACTCCCCCTCTCATCCTTGGTGGGCCTCCTCTCCATCCGTCTGGCTGGACATAGATCCTCTTCCTCAGAGCCTGCCTATGGAAAATGTCCTCATCAGGCTTCCCACCTGTTTGTCTTATCCATTCTTTACGTGTGGGGTGAACATAGGCTTGTGGGCTCTCATCATCTTTTATTGGCACTGCTACAATGCTGTCAGGCTGGATTCTGGTTGGATAGCGCAGTCTTAGGGCTGTCCACAGCACGTTGCAATGTCTGTTGAATAGCTCTCCATCGTGTGCCTGTGTTCCAGCATAAGTGTTCATCTGTGCTGCTCTCAGCGTTTCCTTCATTTCCTGTTTTCCCAGCACCTTTCCCAGGAGGGCCTTGAGGTCACCCATAGCCAGGATAGTGGCGATGGTCTCTTCTTCGAATGCTGCAATCCACTTCCCTGCACCGTCATGCAGACAGGGCAGTCTTTGTACCAGCCCCTCCAGATCCATGGTTGGCCAGGGCACATACTGCAGATTTGCACCTTTGGCCAGCAGGGGGTATTCTGATGCTTCTTCCACCACTTCTGATGACACTGGCTGTCCCTGGGAGCTGAGTGTGATGATTCCATTCATCTTTCCATGCTCTTCCTCCACCTCACTCCCGGGAGCAAACCCTGCAGCCACACTCACTCTCTTCTTCATCCCTGGCTGCTTGGGCTTGGCCCTCTCCTTCAAATAGCGGGGGGTCGACACCATGCTCGGATCTGGCAGCTTAGAATATTCCACATCTGCCAGTGACCCTCTCGCTTTCCCCAGTCGCACTCTCTCCGTCACATTCCTCTTCGGCCTCGCTGCCGTCCTCTGCACACTCTGATTGTTTGATGTCCTGCATTACTTTATCATACAATCCACTAATGCGGCGCGTGTCTTTCCCTGCGAGCTGCGCTGCTTTTGCATATGTTGCAGGCAGCTCCTCTAGGTCATCTAGCTCTATCTCTCTTTCCCTGACCTTTTTTAACTCCTCAACCGGGTAGATGCTTTTACCTGATCTGCCAGATCTAAGCGAGTAGTCCCCCAACAGTCTTATTTCCCGAACACGCATCTGTGCAGCGTAAGGAGGGGGTTTCCCTCCCTTCTTCATCTCTTTTTTATTTAGCTTAAGCTGCTTTTTCACATGCTCCACTGTTTTCTCCCCCAACATCTTGGCCTGGTCAGTAAATAGTTTTAGCATTGCAGTCTCTCGCTCTCGCTTTTGCGCACGCTTGGCAGATTTATCTTTTATCTTGTAATTTTTTATTAACACTCCCATCTCCGCACACTGGTCTTGGTCGAATGTTCCATCGGATGGCCAGGGTGACGTGACTTTACGCGTTCTCTTATTCCACTTTTTTGAATATTTCTGGATTTCCGCTACTAGGAGGGGATACTTTTTCCCCAATATCGCAACTGGAGATGTGTCTTTTTGTGTAGCCATGGTTCCTATATATGGTATGTATGTATGTAGTATATGTATGTATATATATATATTTATATGTCAAACAAACATCCATCCATCCATCCTCTTAACCGCTTACTCCCTAGTGCTGGGTCACGGGGGTGCTGGAGCCTATCCCAGCTGGCTACGGGCGAGAGGCAGGGTACACCCTGGATGGGTCGCCAGTCCATCGCAGGGCAACACATAGACACACAACCATACACACACACACTCACACCTACGGGCAATGGAGAGAAGCCAATCAACCTAATGCACGTCTTTGGACCGTGGGAGGAAGCCCACGCAAACACGGGGGGAACGTGCAAACTCCACACAGAAAGGCACCAGGTCCGCCTCCGGGAATCGAACCCAGAACCTTCTTGCTGTGAGGCGACAGTGCTACCCACCGCACCACCGTGCCGCCCCTCCAATGCACACTCACACACACACCCACACCCGAGCCTAATGCTCTGACCAGTACGACACACCCGCTGAGCCTAGTGCTCTGAGCAGGAAAACACATACACACACACTCTCTCTCGGGAGCGTAAACAACAGAAGAGGCACACAACTGACGCCTCCACACCCAATTCAGAGACCGCGCCTCAACTTTTATTTTTTAATAAACAAAGCAGCCGCGGTCTTCATACACCAGCTTGACCACTCCCAACCACAGTGCGGACACGTCGTCACAAAAAATGCACCAAAATATTTAGATTACGTCAAAATGATTATAAAAGTACAAAGAAAAGTAAACATGATATAGGACAATAAAATATCTTAAAGTATTAAACTACTACGAAATTAAAACTTTTCGTCGCCACCTGGCACCAAGCCAATTGCTCCCCCCGACTATCTGAAAACACACGTATGAGGAGCGGGGATCTGTCTCTAGTCACACACACACACACACACACACACACACACACACACACACACACACACACACACACACACACACACACACACACACACACACACACACACACACACACACACACACACACCTTCTGCCCCAGAGGAGTAGAGCAGCCTAACCAAACCCAGCCTACTCAAATTTAAATCAGCAACAAGCAACTATTATGCCGTTTAACTTCACATACCTATATACACAAATACACACTTGATTAAACTTTATACACTATTGGCAGCACACTTTGTCTTCATATACATATTAAAAGAAAGAGCTTTTACCGGTTTCCCTGTGTATAATTAATCTCTCAGGCCTCACAACTCATGAGAAAATCTACACTTGGATTGATAAGTCCCAAGCTTGTCAAGGGACGGCAGATAAAGGACCCACATGCACAGCACAGCGAACTCAGGCAGATGGTGGAGTTTAACAGTTTATTGCAGAATCACAGACGGTCCGGGTCATACACAATCAATCACGGGGCTACGTTACCGGTGGAGCAGGCTGGTTCAGATTCGGGGACAGGCAGAGATTCAGTAACAGAAGATCGCAGGTTACGGTACCGTGAGGGTAGCAGCAGTAGTACAGATCAGGGCGTCGGCGAGAATCAGGAGTCAGAAAACGGAGCAGGGTCAAAGCACACGAGCAGAGTAACGGAATGCTGGAAAGTGAAGTCTGGCGTTCAACGATCTGGCGGAGAACTAATGTGACAGGTGGTGGTTAAATGCAAGGAGTTGATTACTGATACAAAACAGGTGAGTGTAATGAGGACCGGGAGTGAAGCGGGAACTGCTGTGGTGTGATAAGAAACGGAAGTGCTTACAAAATAAAACCGGAAACTGGGATCAAAAACAGAAAAGTCCTTTCAAAATAAAACCAAGAACGAAAACCTGACAAAGCTTAATGTAGGTCTCCTCTTACAAAAAGGTGTTTAGTATATATTGCCAATAGTCCTATTTAAGCTAAAAAATGAATTGGTGCATTTATTTTGAAAGATTCAGAGGAAGTGTCTGATTAATTACTAAACAATCAAACAGTGTAATTAACTAATCAGTAATATGCATGGAGTTGCTACAATGGGCATCAGGGGTTTGACCTGTCAGTCATAGCTGCAGCTGCGCCGTTGTCATGGAGATGAAATGCGGGAAAATCAGCTCCATTCTCTCTGCTCTTTGAAAGCAGAGTTGCACCTCTGCTAAACAGGCTTGTTACAGCAAAACCATAATAGGTATCAAAAATTAACTTTACTTTATGAATGCCAAGGCTTTGATGAGCAACTGGTATCGGTTTTATGCTTGAATACTAAACATTGAGGCCACAGTCACAATTTCAAAATGTAGGACTTCTGCGTTTCTCCTAAAAAGTCTCAGACAAATGCATTAGACTCTATGGGAAGAATTCTGGAACTCTCTGAGCTTTGAAGCAGCTACAGGCTAAAGTATATGTCTGAGGTCCTAAGCAGACACATCATTAGAAAGAAGACAAGTATGACTATGAACGAGTGAAGAAATTATGTTTGTAGAGTAAAAGCTGTGTCTGTAGTGACGAGTTAAAGACAGAAGTTCTATCTTAAAAAAACTTCCCCTCGCACTCTAGCTGTGACATCACGCACTCTAAATAATGCAATACACACTAATGGAAAAGATGAGAATTTACCAAAAGACACCCAATATTTAAACTGCTAATAATTAATAAGAATAATTAATAGTTGAGTAGTTGAAGATTATTTTGTAGTTCAAATAATGTCTGTAGCTTAAAGTATGTGGAAGTAGTTAAAGCTGAAAGTAGACAAAGCTGAAGAAAATTTGAAAAGTTGTTTCCATTCATTTCAATGGGAAAAAAAGATGAAAAAAGCTTAATAATTTAAAAAATATGAAACATATGAATGAGAAAAATAATAGCACACTTAATAAGCTGAACATGTTGATAGCGGAATCATTTCTGTAGCTAAAAGTATGCAGGACTAGTTAGATGCAGAAAAACTTACGGAAGAAAAATAATTATAAAGAACAATTATAAAGAACTAGATAAAGCATTTCCATAAGAAAATGCACAGTGAATGCTTCCAGGCTGAATGTATTCCTGAAGAATTGCTGAAAGTGGCGGAAACACTTAATAGCTCAAGCATGTAAAGCATGTTTGAATGTATCTAAAGAGAAATAGGAATTGATTAAACAGTGCTAAATATTTGCAGAAGAAGCTGAAGTAGTTGAATTTCAAATGGAGGAAACTTGAAAAAGATTTGCTGAAATTAAAGAACTGCTGAAAATCAAGGAAGTGTGTAAAGGTTTGCTTAAAGTGTGGAAATATAGCCAAATGTATCAAAATAGCTAAATATTGTAATTAAATAGTTTTGATATCAAGAGCTGAATAAGTAGCTCAACATTTTGCAAATATTTAATACAGGTAAAATTTGCTTCAGAACAAATATTTGAATTTAAATTGATAAAAGTTGTAAAAAGTCTTGAAGGAAGTGTGTGCAGGTAAGTGTAGTTTCATTAACTAGTCAAAATTAACTAGTCAAATGCAGAAAAGTGATATTTAGGCTAAAGAGTTAAATTGGTGCTTTTATTTTGAAAGGAATTTGATGAAGTGTTTGTCCTAAATTACTAAACTAGAAAAAGCGCTCATTAAGTAGTCCTAAATAACAAAAAAGCAGTCAAGAGCAGAAATCAAAAAGGTTTAGAGCTTAGTTAGTAGCACTAAAAGTTTAGTGCTCTTATTTTGAAATGATTTACAGGAAGCTTGTGTGGGTAATTGTTAAATTGTAAAATTGTTTCATTAACTAGTCATAATAAACCAGTAATTTATTGTCTTATTATCTAGTCACAATACACCAGCTGAACGCAGAAATATTGCCATTTTAGCTTTTTGAAAGAATTTGGAGTAGGTGTGTGTGCTTAATAGCTTAACTGTAACAGTCACATTAACCAGTCACGTTACCCATTCAAAAACACAAATAGTGCTATTAAAGCTAAAAATTTGAATTTGTGCTTTTATTTTGAAAAGACATTGAAAAGGCCTGTGCAGGTATTTGCTAAACAGTATATTAGTTTAATTAACTAGTCATAATAAACCTGTTCAAAGCAGAATTTTTGCTATCTTTAGCAAACGATCAGGATTGGGGCTTTTATTTTGAAAGGATGTGGAGAAGCTGTGTGTGCCTAATAGCTAAAATATAAAATACTCTCATTAACTAGTCACGATTATCCATTCGAAAGCATAAATAGTCCTATTAAAGCTAAAAGTTGGATTGGTGTTTTTATTTTGAAGGGATATTGAGGACACCTGTGCAGGTACTTTCTATACATTACAATTGTCTCATTATCTAGTCACAATACCCCAGCTGAACGCAGAAATATTGCCATTTTTAGCTAAAGATCTGGAATTGGGCTTTTATTTTGAAAGGATTTGGAGTAGGTGTGTGTGGTTAATAGCTAAACTGTAAAACAGTCACGTTAACCAGTCACGATTACCGATTCAAAAGCAAAATTAAAGCTATTAAAGCTAAAATTTTGAATCGGTGCTTTTATTTTGAAAGGATATGGAAATGGCCTTGGCAGGTATTTGCTAAACAGTATATTAGTCTAATTAACTCGACATAATAAATCTTTGCAGCATTCACTGTGAAAATAAAGCTTAGATAAACAATACATTGAATGCTTTGCTGCATTCACTGTGATAATAATAAAGACTAGATAAGCATTTCCATGAGAAAATTCACAGTAAATGCTTCCAAGCTGATTGTATTGCTGAAGAATTGCTTGAAATAGCTGAAAACTTAAATATTTTCAGAAGAAGCTAAAGCCGTTGAATTTCAAATTAAGGATAGTTCAAAGAGATCTGTTGAAATTCAAGAAACGCTAAAATGAAAAAAGTATGTAAACGATTGCTGAACTTGATGAAATATAGTTGAATGTAGGTAAATAGGAAAGTAGGTAAATAAAGTCCAAGAGCTAGTTGAGACTGCTGTGGAAACATTTAAAACAGCTGACAGTAGCTGCAGAGTGTCATGATCTGTGTTTTTGTTCTTGTCATGATCTGTGTTTTTGTTCTAGTTGATTCCTTGTCTTATTTTGGTTCCAGGTTCCGTTTCCTGTTTTATTTTGGTAGTCTCCCGGTCTCTGTTTTGTGTTCTAGCTTCACTTCCGAGTTATGTCACGTCACAGCTGTTCTTGTTTCACCCGGTCGTTATCCTCACCTGCACTGCATCAGTAATCACTCACCCGTGTATTTAGTCACCCCCTGTTCCCGTAGTCACTGGCCAGATTGTCGTATTCGAGTCCCCTGAGTGTTCGTGTTTCCCGTGTCCTGTTCCTGCCCGTATCATGTATCCTGCCCGACCTTGGATTACCTACTTACCGTGAGTTTTTGCCTGTTCCCTGTCTGTACTTTCGCCGAGCCTTTTCTGTGTATGACCTGGACCGTCTGACCGTGCCTTTGAGAATAAACCCTTTTGTGGATTATAATATCGCCTCCGTGCTGTGCATGTGGGTTCGCCGCCTGCCTGCCCGAGTCCCTGACAGAACAATCTGGCCAAACTTGGACCCAGCCAGCACTTAGCCTCCGGTCAGGTCGGTGACTGTTTTTCCTTGTTTTTTTTACGGCGAATATAACTCTCCCGCGGAAGTATGGAGTTTACCTGTGCCGAGCTACCCAGCGACCTACATAAATATTTCGAGATCCTTGCGGAGGATTACCGACGGGCTAGTAACTCGGAGGATCAGCGCAGCGCCGTAGAGGTGGCAATAGTGACGCTGGAGGACGATGACACCGCGTTAGATCACCCCAGCGTTCATCGCCTCTACGAGCGACTATGCGCGAAGTTTGATGAATTAAGCGACACGCTCTGTACCACGCCAGCGCCAGTCGCACCGCCTATGGTTTCGGTTTCCTCCTCCCCGCCCCGTCGGATCGTCGTGCCTACACCAACCTGCCCAGCTCCATGGTTATTTCCCTGGGAGGATTTCCTGCTCTCACGCGGCCCTCAGTCTCCAGTTCCGCCGCGCGCTGCTCAGCCTCCAAGTCAGCCGCGCGCTGCTCAGTCTCCAGTTCAGCCGCGCGCTGCTCAGTCTCCAGTTCAGCCGCGCGCTGCTCAGTCTCCAGTTCAGCCGCGCGCTGCTCAGCCTCCAAGTCAGCCGCGCGCTGCTCAGCCTCCAAGTCAGCCGCGCGCTGCTCAGCCTCCAAGTCAGCCGCGCGCTGCTCAGCCTCCAAGTCAGCCGCGCGCTGCTCAGCCTCCAAGTCAGCCGCGCGCTGCTCAGTTTCCAAGTCAGCCGCGCGCTGCTCAGTTTCCAAGTCAGCCGCGCGCTGCTCAGTTTCCTAGTCAGCCGCGCGCTGCTCAGTTTCCAAGTCAGCCGCGCGCTGCTCAGTTTCCAAGTCAGCCGCGCGCTGCCCAGACCCCAGTTCAGCCGCGCGCTGCCCAGACCCCAGTTCAGCCGCGCGCTGCCCAGACCCCAGTTCAGCCGCGCGCTGCCCAGACCCCAGTTCAGCCGCGCGTTGCCCAGGCCCCAGTTAAACCGTGTGTTACTCATGCCCCGGTGCAGCCCTGTCGTCTCCAGGTCCCAGCCCAGTCGAACCTAGCCCAGACCCCAGATCAGCCGTGTGTCGCCCAGACCCCAGATCAGCCGTGTGTCGCCCAGACCCCAGATCAGCCGTGTGTCGCCCAGACCCCAGATCAGCCGTGTGTCGCCCAGACCCCAGATCAGCCGTGTGTCGCCCAGACCCCAGATCAGCCGTGTGTCGCCTAGACCCCAGATCAGCCGTGTGTCGCCCAGACCCCAGATCAGCCGTGTGTCGCCCAGACCCCAGATCAGCCGTGTGTCGCCCAGACCCCAGATCAGCCGTGTGTCGCCCAGACCCCAGATCAGTCGTGTGTTGCCCAGACCCCAGTTCCGTCCTTGTCCCCGTCAGAGGGCACCGTCCGTCTGACGATTGTTAGCCCCTCCCAATCAGGCCCGACGTCTTCCCCGTCGAGCTCGGCAGCTGTAAGCTGTCATGCCAGCTCCGGAGTTGACGTCGTTCCAGTCCCTGTCGGCCATGTTGCGGCCGTTCCAGGCCCTGTCGGCCATGTTGCGGCCGTTCTAGTTCCTGTCGGCTCCTCAGAGGAGGACGCCGTTCCTGTTCCCGTCGGCCATATTGAGGCCGTTCTAGTTCCAGTTCCTGTCGGCTCCTCAGAGGAGGACGCCGCTCTAGTTCCTGTCGGCCAAGTAGAGGCCGTTCCAGCCCCTGTCGGCCATGTTGCGGCCGTTCCAGCCCCTGTCGGCCATGTTGCGGCCGTTCCAGCCCCTGTCGGCCATGTTGCGGCCGTTCCAGCCCCTGTCGGCCATGTTGCGGCCGTTCCAGCCCCTGTCGGCCATGTTGCGGCCGTTCCAGTCCCTGTCGGCCATGTTGCGGCCGTTCCAGTCCCTGTCGGCCATGTCAAGGTCGTTCTAGTTCCTGTCCCTGTCGGCCATGTCGAGGTCGTTCCAGTTCCTGTCCCTGTCGGCCATGTCGAGGTCGTTCCAGTTCCTGTCGGCCATGTCGAGGTCGTTCCAGTTCCTGTCGGCCATGTCGAGGTCGTTCCAGTTCCTGTCCCTGTCGACCAAATTGAGGTCGTTCCAGTTCCTGTCCCTGTCGACCAAATTGAGGTCGTTCCAGTTCCTGTTCCTGTCGACCAAATTGAGGTCGTTCCAGTTCCTGTTCCTGTCGGCCATGTTGAGGTCGTTCCTGTCCCTGTCGACCAAGTTGAAGGCGCTCCCGTAGGCCAAGTTGAAGGCGCTCCCGTAGGCCAAGTTGAGGGCGTTCCCGTAGGCCAAGTTGAGGGCGTTCCCGTAGGCCAAGTAGAGGGCGTTCCCGTAGGCCAAGTAGAGGGCGTTCCCGTAGGCCAAGTAGAGGGCGTTCCCGTAGGCCAAGTTGAGGGCGTTCCCGTAGGCCAAGTAGAGGTCACCCCTGTCTCTGACCCCGTTCCTGTCGGCCCTGTAGCGGTCGTTCCAGTCCCCGTTCCTGTCGGCCCTGTAGCGGTCGTTCCAGCCCCCGTTCCTGTCGGCCCTGTAGCGGTCGTTCCAGTCCCCGTCACCCTTGGAGCCGCAGCGCCCGCCGGCCTCCAGGAGGAGGCAGCACCTGCGGCAGTTCCTGCGCGCCTCCGGGAGGAGGTCGCGCCAGTTGCAGTTCCTGCGCACCTCCAGGAGGAGGTCGCGCCAGTCGCAGTTCCTGCGCACCTCCAGGAGGAGGTCGCGCCAGCCGCAGTTCCTGCGCACCTCCAGGAGGAGGTCGCGCCAGCCGCAGTTCCTGCGCACCTCCAGGAGGAGGTCGCGCCAGCCGCAGTTCCTGCGCGCCTCCAGGAGGGGGTCGCGCCCGTCGCAGTTCCTGTCGGCCTCCAGGAGGGGGTCGCGCCCGTCGCAGTTCCTGTCGACCTCCAGGAGGGGGTCGCGCCAGTCGCAGTTCCTGTCGACCCCCAGGAGGGGGTCGCGCCCGTCATAGTTCCTGCCGACCTCCAGGAGGGGGTCGCTCCCGTCATAGTTCCTGCCGACCTCCAGGAGGGGGTCGTTCCCGTCATAGTTCCTGCCGACCTCCAGGAGGGGGTCGCTCCCGTCATAGTTCCTGCCGACCTCCAGGAGGGGGTCGCTCCCGTCGCAGCTCCGGCGGACCTCCAGGAGGAGGCCGCGTCAGCCGCAGTCCCGGCGGATCCCCAGGAGGGGGTCGCGCCCGTCGCAGTCCCGGCGGATCCCCAGGAGGGGGTCGCGCCCGTCGCAGTCCCGGCGGACCCCCAGGAGGGGGTCGCGCCCGTCGCAGTTCCTGCCGACCTCCAGGAGGGGGTCGCTCCCGTCGTAGTTCCTGCCGACCTCCAGGAGGGGGTCGCTCCCGTCGTAGTTCCTGCCGACCTCCAGGAGGGGGTCGCTCCCGCCGTAGTTCCTGCCGACCTCCAGGAGGGGGTCGCTCCCGTCGTAGTTCCTGCCGACCTCCAGGAGGGGGTCGCTCCCGTCCCGGCTCCGGCCGCACCTGCATCAGTTCCTGGCGGCCCGGCTCCGGCCGCACCTGCATCGGTTCCTGGCGGCCCGGCTCCGGCCGCACCTGCATCGGTTCCTGGCGGCCCGGCTCCGGCCGCACCTGCATCGGTTCCTGTCTCTCGTCGCGGTGGTCCAAAGAGGACGCCGCTGGCCCCTGCCTCGTCCTTGCCCCGGCCGCCGGACGAGTGGCCTCGCCCTCGGCGCCTCCTGCTGTCCGGATGGCGCTGCCTCCTGCGGCGACGCCCGCCTCGACTCCTCAGCCCATCGGATCAGCGTCCGCCTGGAGGACGTTGCCATTCGGGGTGGCTCCCGGGGACATCGGTCCAGCCCAAGGGCACTAAGAGTGCTACCCTGGCTCAGCGGCTGCTGAGCAGGATCTCGCCACGCCGTCACCCTCCGTGACGGAATCCCTGGACTTTTTTTTTTGTTTTTCCTGTTCATGGACTTTGGGGTTTTTCGTGTGGACTCTTGTTTTGGCCCTCCTCCGGTCCTCCCTCCACCCACCCTGCTCGTTTGCCTTGGGGGTTGGGATTCGGTCCCTCCTCCTGGGACCACCCTCCGCCCGCCCTGGTTCGGGGGGGGGGGGGGCTTCCGTGGGCGCCGTGGAAGGCGCCATAGGGGGGGGGGGTACTGTCATGATCTGTGTTTTTGTTCTTGTCATGATCTGTGTTTTTGTTCTAGTTGATTCCTTGTCTTATTTTGGTTCCAGGTTCCGTTTCCTGTTTTATTTTGGTAGTCTCCCGGTCTCTGTTTTGTGTTCTAGCTTCACTTCCGAGTTATGTCACGTCACAGCTGTTCTTGTTTCACCCGGTCGTTATCCTCACCTGCACTGCATCAGTAATCACTCACCCGTGTATTTAGTCACCCCCTGTTCCCGTAGTCACTGGCCAGATTGTCGCATTCTAGTTCCCTGAGTGTTCGTGTTTCCCGTGTCCTGTTCCTGCCCGTATCATGTATCCTGCCCGACCTTGGATTACCTACTTACCGTGAGTTTTTGCCTGTTCCCTGTCTGTACTTTCGCCGAGCCTTTTCTGTGTATGACCTGGACCGTCTGACCGTGCCTTTGAGAATAAACCCTTTTGTGGATTATAATATCGCCTCCGTGCTGTGCATGTGGGTTCGCCGCCTGCCTGCCCGAGTCCCTGACACAGAGGAAGTAGCAGAATTTTAGATTTGGAAAAGTTGGAGTATTTGATGACGCATGTGCAGGGAATTGCTAAAGTTTATAACTCTAAATATTTGAAGGTAATCAAAATAGTTATATTAAGAAGTGAACGCATAAACAAGCCTCATTAAACTGTAAAATATTCTAATTGACTATTTGTAATTAATCAGTTGAAACATTACTGAAACTAGCCGATGAGTTGAATATATAGCTGATAAGATCTACAAAGAAGAAGTTGCAGAGCTGAATGTGCACAAATAAAACAAAAGCAGTTTGATTTCACTAAAAACTATAAAGTGTTTTACACATGACAACAGTGCTGTAAATCTTCTCTTCTTCTGAGGAAAGTTTAAAGACTTGCTCCAGTCAGGTTTTGAACGAGGAATTCCTGCATTTGGGTTATGCTTTCTTGCCACTGGGCCAAAGTAACTGCTTAAGTCTCTGTTTAGAGTGGCTGTATAGATCCTACCTAAAAAACTAAAACTTCCTAAAAGTTATTCATTTATGATATAGATTACTAATGTGGTGATATAACTGATTTTATCTGAGAAATACAAGTATTTTTACAATACGGTGATGGCATAAACATGCCTCAGACAGGAATCAAACCCAGATCTCCCACTCCAGACTCAAAGACTTAAACCATTGAGCTACCTACATAACAGCTTTAAGACTACTTGGCTGGAGAGTTTCCTCCAGATTGAAAGAACTCCTTAGTCATTTTCACGTGTTTCTTTTATTAAACAAAGACTTGAGAGTTGCAACAGTCTCAAAACGCTAAACCCAAAGCAAACAAAAATATTTTAATACAAAATCAGCATCAATCATTGCAATTTCAATTTTAACACATTGTAGTGGTTCACAGCAGTTAGTCCCGCCCTGAGCCGCTAAGGCTTATGGGTAAAACAACCGTTCTTGTGTTTGTAGTCTTATACTTAACGTTAGGGTTCAAAAAATTGTATAATTTTGGTGAAATTAATTTAGCATCTTGTTCATTTATAATTGTAATGTGTTCTTTTTGTTCTTTTTTGTGTGGTACACCGTGAGTGAGACGATTGTGTGTGGGAGTGACCATCAACGAGCAGTGATTTGTTGGGTATGAAAAAAAACAAATGTGTCTTGATTTCTACAAAGGGATCTTACGAAGAGGTGCAATTGTTGTCTGTTGCTGTGTCGGCACAGTTTAATCTAAGCAGCTGAGACAAGAATGATTTCACCTATAGATAAGTGCAGGATTTAACTGGACATTCAGTTAATTGGCCTTGCTTGTAAGAAAAACGAGTTTATTGTATGTTGCTATAGTCTGGAAAGTCTTCATCTGAGCCAAATGTGCATAGTTAATTAAAGAATGGAAATGCATTAATGATTTTTACTGTATAAGCAAAAGGACAAAGCTGAGTTTTCTGTTTCAGAAAGTGAGGTTACTTAAACCCGTAAAGCGGGGTAAGTTTAAACCCGTTTCAAGAAGCGAGGTAATTGAAACCGCTGGGAATTTTTGGGGAATTTCCCTGCTGTGGGACTAATAAAGGCATTCTAAACTCAGAGTCAGTTACTATGGCAACTTACTCTGTGAACCTAACCTGGTCGCAAGCAGGTTTTATTCGGGAAACCTTCGGTCTCTGTCCCTTCTTAAGTGAACACTGTTTAAATACCTCGTTTAATCTTTCAGTACATTCATAGATTTCACCTGTTTCCTTCGCGCAGAGACCAAAATGTTCGTTTCTAGAGGATCATGTAGATGAGGACGCTGTGTTAATTCACACGGCATTGAATTTACGCCGTGAGAGGATTTTAACGCCACAAGTTAATTTTCTGTCATATCGCCGTGCATATTTATTTTAGCTGTACCGTTTTTCTCGAGACTCCATACATATATTAATAATCTTATTCACCCATATGTCAAACACATCACCCATCATGGCCGTGCTTTTACATTCGAACAGATTCTTTTTGTTTGTCTTTTAAATGGCGGGTAGCAACCAACTGAAAGGTGCATTACCGCTACCTACTATAGTAGACTGCGCAGTGAGTGACTTCTTCTTTTGTCTGTGAGTGACTGAAACCAAATGTTGCAGGTACATTTAGGGGTCCGGGTTTGTCTGGGGGGGGGGTGGGGGGGGCTGGTTCTGTGATGGGTCAAACGAATGCAGACGTATCCAGTCTGCCAAATTTGAAAAGATGGTTCTTGAACCGGATTAGATAAACTCTCAAAAATGTGAAATAAGTAGGGGGCGTACTTCTAACACACCAGGGGTGTCTTAACGTGACTGAGGGAGTCAAATAAACGTACCAGAATGTCCAAAAAGTGAATTTTGCAAGTGCAGGCACCTTTAATGGACATTTGTCTGTCCATTGAGGGGGAAGGTTTGTGGTAAATTCTGTTCCTCCTATGGAGTTATTTCTGTCCATTGCAACAAATGTCAAGTTGACCGTGGTGTCAGGTTGGCCACTAAAACAAATAAACTGCTGCAGCTGAGTAAACATGGACTTTCGATGGACACGTAGGCACTTGCTGGTTGCATAAACAACACAGCTTTAAATAGTGGGCACTGGGAGATGTCTTCTTAGAGTGCTTCGCAGAGGGTCTGCTGCAGACACCCAGCTGACCTTTTTCGACCTCTCAGTTCTTTCTGCAGAAGAACCAGCGGGTGAATTCGGCCACCACCTCTCTCATGATTATTCTGTGATTCTGCTAGACCCATCGTCCCCTGCCTGTAGCCGCTCGAAGGCTGAAAGCTATCAGGTGTTCCCCCCAGGTGTAGGTGATTGCAGAAAAAGGCTAAAAGCTAGACCCACCACTCCTACACGAGCACATTTGAAGGGGACAAAAGTTTGGTCGACTGGCTGTAGCCGTTAGCATAGCTAGCTATTAGCTGGCCTCACACATGGGTTACTACATTTTAAACAGACAAACTAACATACATTATTAGTATCAAGCATGTACTTTACTTTACTTTACAAATACATTACTTCAGTGAGTGGATGACGGACTGTAGGAGTAGATCCCTTTTTTCCAACAGGAGCCGTGAAATAAATCCAGCATTGTATGCACCCTCGTTTGAAATGCACATACGTATAAATGCTGAGGCAGTGTTTCTGGCCCCGATCCTTTTAAAATAAAAGTGACCCACAAAGTCCTCACTTGTTGATCCCTTGGTAAAGAACGGAACTGTTTATATGGGAGGACTTGGGCGCTGCCATGCTCGTCTGTTCACGGTGAGTGAGAGGGGGGAAATGGCAGAAGTCCAGTTTTGGTTTGGTATCATTGTGGGGGTGGTGGTTCAGGATTTGCAGGGAGGACATCCTGCACCTGTGACGACACGATTGTAACGGTTTCAGGACGGGTTGAGTAGGACAAGGTCTGTCTCCATTGGATAAAGCCTCAAAATGTTAAAAAAGGAGGAAATGCACTTCTACCGTGCTCAGTGTGTGTAAAAGTGACCTGTGGAAATGTGACCCACAGGGTCATAGGAAGGCTCCAAAATGTCTAAAAAGTGGATTTTGCATGAGATGACCCCTTTAAGGGTACGTCGGAACCCAGTCAGAGCCAGAGAGAGGGTCTGTGCATGAAGTGCAATTTATTATTCATGTGTAAAATGAAAATTGAATAACGTCTTTTTATGCTGTGTTTCGTTTCTGTAAGTCGGTAAAACACATTTGCGATATACTGATTTACTCATTCTCCTTTTCTCCACTTTCAAAACAAAATAAGAAAAAAAGGAAACCGACTTTCACAATAAAACGCCCAAGAGCATTTGAAGCGCCATAAACTGAAAAATCACCGCAGATGCACTAAATTCTTCCTCATCAGGTGTCGACAAGGTCGTGTTATCGCTGCAGTCTAATAAAGCAGGATGCCCGGAAAACTTTCTTTTTTGGCAGGTGATTCTGTAGGTGACCCGACGGTGCTGACTGACCTGTCATTCCTTTAGCAAACGCCATGTGTCCTAACGTAATCGACAGTTGTCAGCACTGAGACGGGGTCAATACAGATGGAGCGGTTTGTTTTCGCTAATTTCAGTCGACTGTCAGTGCCCTTTCTGACGCTGATCACACACTTATTACACCCTCATCAGCCGACTGTCAGCAGCCCCACTCCTTGGTCTGTCTGGGGAAGGTGTTAAAAATGTTAATGAGGCCACCCCCATTTTAGCACCAAAGACGCAATTCCAGGGTAAAACCAAAAGTTGGAGCTTTAGTATCTGACCTGTAGAGTTAGGGTCAAATAGCAAGTATAGGCACAGTTCTGAGAACAGGACATAGATCTGATAATGTCAGTTCTACACTGTTTGCTAGGACAGACAGACAGACAGACAATAGCCTGTCTAAACTGTCAACTAAAAAGTTGAGAAAACTTGAAAAGTTGACTTCATTTCCAAATTGAATGTTGTACTAACTTTTTTTTAATCATAGATAAGTATCGGCAGCTCACGCTGCCACAGCTGCCAAACTACCTTCTGGAGGTTTATCAGTTACTGGCTGTATTAGGTTGAGTTGGACTTCACCAAAGTACCTAATGAAATTATTAAATTCTCATTCTATATATTATTCTTATTCACTTGAATGTAGTGTGTGTCAGTCTGCCTGCTTCAGGAGCTGTTTTAATTTGAAAAAAGAACATTTCAATGTTCTAATCAAGCTTAGATGAACATAACAATAGAGAGTCTCTTTTCAGACAACGACCAATCCACAGCACTAGTTAGACTGGTTTCTGTAATGGCAAAAATTGTACTTTAATGCTTTTTGTGTTCATTTCTGACTCTGTATAGTGACCATGCATTCTGTACTTGTTGATTAGACCCAGAACTGAACATTCTCAGACAGACAATCTATCTCCCTTTCAAGGTGACCGATTGTTCATGGCCTGTGTCTGCCTTTTACCCCTGGGGTCTGGCTCTTTTCTATCTGATGCCTCACCAGACCCAAGGCTGAGCGGTTCCCTTTCTACGGAGATGTGCGTGGAAGAGAAATTTCGAACACAAAAAAGTCTAAGGCAGGAAATCGCCGGGACTCTGAAAGATGGGTTCGGGGCGATCTAAGTCTCCACCACCAGACTGCAGCATTACAAAATTAATGAGACGTAAATATGGTGATGAGTGCGTGTCATGTCTTCACGACTGGACAAAACATTATGGGTTTCAAGAAGGTGGATCACTCAGTGTGAAGGACATACGCGCTTTAAAAGAAAAATTAGAAGAAAAGGAGAAACAGCTCTGTAAAAGTAGAACGATCAAAGTTGAAACTTTAGAGGAAGTTGAATTAAACAACAGATGCCCCGTTTATCTATTAGGAAGAGATCTCATGTGTAGTTTAGGTATTTCACTGATTTCCACTCCGGAGGGAGTGCAGGTCACAACCACGGACAATGTAAATAATTATTCCTTTGTTTGTGCTAATTTCAGCTCAGAGCCGCTGCTCTACTCTTATCAGTGGCTGCTGAATGGAGAGGCTGTAACTGAGGCCCTCATACAGGCTGCTCAACAGCTTGTTTCCTCACAAAACACGACCTTTAGAGATGCATCTGACCTGTCTTGTACAGCACATGTGTCCACTGGTCCTGATGAGAAGTTTGAAAAATCATGGTTATGCACACATGCGGACAAACTGATCTCAACCTCTCTATTTTGGGATGAACATAGGTCTGCGCTTGCGATTTCTCTCACTAACGAACAAGAGAGATTTGTTGATGCTTATTCTACAGATCCACATGTCCTTCTGTCAAAACATGACGGAGACAGATGGCAGGACTTGGGTCCTTTTGTGGACAGATGTCAACGGGAAGGAGACTGGCTAAATTTTTTTCAGTAATTGATTTGGCCAATGCTTTTTTCAGCGTGCCCGTCCACAAAGACAGTCAATTCTGGTTCGCTTCTGAATTTAACGGAAAGTCATACACCTTTACCAGACTGTGCCAAGGGTATTCAGAAAGCCCTACAATCTACAATATGGCACTGAAAGAAAGCCTGGATGATCTTGTCTTGTCCCCAGGCACCGCCCTGCTGCAGTACGTTGACGACTTGATGATCTGCGGTGAGGATCGGGAAACTTGCACAGCAGACACGATCAAGCTGCTGAAACACCTGCATGCTGCAGGCCACAGAGCAAGTCTGTCTAAATTACAGTTTGTTCAGACTGAAGTTACCTTCCTAGGTCACATCATTACCGCTGAAGGGAAATCAATTTCACCTAAAAGAGCTGAAGCTATTCAGAACCTGCTTAAACCGTGCACAAACAAACAGCTTATGTCCTTTTTAGGCATGTGCTCTTATTGCAGGAATTTCATTCCTAACTGCGCCGTCTTGGAGGCTCCGCTTAGAGCTCTGATGCAGACGCCTTCTGCATCCACCACCCGCCTCATGTGGACATCTGAGGCTGAACAGGCGTTCACCGACCTCAAACTTGCTCTTCAGTCGGCTCCTACTTTGGGTCTGCCTGACCCTACGCGACCTTTCACTCTAACAGTGGATGAGAAATCAGGTTGTATGACCTCTGTCCTTTTACAGGATCACGGAGGGCGTCCACGCCCTGTAGCCTATTTCTCTGCTAAGCTTGACCCAGTCGCTGCGGGGCTCCCACGATGCCTCCGAGCAGTGGCTGCGGCAGAGAAAGCCGTGCTGGCATCACGTGACATTGTTGGCTATTCTGATGTCACCCTGCTGGTTCCTCATGCCGTGTCTTTGATCCTTTTGGAACAAAAAACATCACATCTTTCTACAGCCCGATGGCTTAGATACAACACTATCTTACTGGAAATGCCAAACATCACTGTCAAAAGGTGCAATGTGCTTAACCCAGCCACTTTGTTTCCAGGCCCTGACAATGGCGAGCCTCACAACTGTGTTTCGGTCTTGAACCAGGTCTGCACTCTGCGCCCAGATCTGTCGGAGGTGCCAATTCCTAACTGTGACCTCGTACTCTTTGTTGATGGCTCCGCCTCTAGAGACCCTGCTTCGGGCCACTGTCAGGTTGGATATGCAGTCTGCACCTCTCATACTGTTTTACAGTCTGGCACTTTGCCAGGACATTACTCTGCTCAGGCTGCGGAGTTGATCGCACTGACCGAAGCCTGTAAATTGGCTGAAGGGAAGTCTGCTACTATCTACACAGACTCCAGATATGCTTTTGGCGTTACACATGACTTTGGTGCTCTGTGGAAACACAGAAAGTTTTTGAAATCTGATAGCAAACCTATCTTGCATCATGATAAGGTTGCTGATCTGCTCGACGCAATTCTGTTACCAGCTGCAATTGCTGTATGTAAGTGCCCCGCACACACTGGGGGCGCTGATCCCATCTCTGCTGGAAACGGGCGCGCTGATGCTGCTGCAAAGACAGCTGCCCAACTTCCCCTTCCCTTTGTTCCCTGCCTCTTATCCTCCACCTCTACCCAACCTCCCTCTCCTCCCTCTGCTCTCCCTGATCATCAGACATTCTCTACCCCACAGGAACGCAAGCTCTGGCTGACGAATGGCACCACCAGTAGCCATGGCGTTTGGTATGGGCCCGACGGCAAACCTTGCCTACCTAAACACTTTTTCCCTCATTTCGCGAAGTTGACACATGGATTAGACCATGTATCAAAGGGGGGAATGTTAGATGCTCTTACAAAATATTGGTACGCTAAGGGATTTTCAATCTATGCGCAAAAATACTGTGAAGCATGTATGACATGCGCCCGACACAACCCAGGTAAGACGATTACCAAACCACTGGCAGCTCACCCACCACCGGAACAGGCGTTTGACCATTTAATGCTGGACTTCATCGAACCAACGCCGGCAGAAGGTAAAAAGTATTGTTTAGTGATTGTTGATATGTGGTCAAAATGAGTGGAGGCCTTCCCAGCTAAACATGCTAACAGCCATGCAGTTACCAAAGCCTTGCTGACAGAAATAATTCCCAGATGGGGGATTCCATCTAAAATCAGCAGTGACAACGGCTCACACTTTGCAAACCAAGCCCTAGAGGAAGTGGGAAAGTTTCTGAACATCGACATCAGAAAGCACTGCTCTTACCACCCCCAAAGCGAAGGGGCGGTAGAGAGAGAGAATGGCACTTTAAAAAACAAACTGGCTAAATGCTGCTCAGAGACTGGTCTCAAGTGGACTCAGGCTCTTCCCATTGTGCTCTCATACATGAGAATGAGAAGAAGGATGAGAACAAACCTCAGGCCGTATGAGATCCTATTTGGTAGACCTCCTATGATGGGACTCCAGCCTGAGACTGAGACTAGGATTTTACCACCTACTGTATTCATTTGACCTAGATTGTTCAATGGTTGTCTCTGCCTGATAGACTCTCAACTCTAGCTCCCAAACCCAAGGTCAGGGAGTTGTGTCTCTGTCTGTTGAGACTTGGTGCTCCTTTCTCACAGCAATGCAGGTGTGAGAATGTAAATATCTTCACACACACTGCAACAGGGAGGAGATGGTGCATGTAATTAGATTGGGTTAGAAAGACATTCCACCCTAGTTGGACAGAGAAGCTAAAAGGCAGAAGCAACTTGAAGATCGTGGGCTCTTTGCATCACACCTTCGTGGTGTGTGCACTGATCTCCCCAGCTGGTTTTTGGTTTGTTGATGTGCACGATCAACATCCATGCTTTTTATTTGCTTTCCCCATTATTTTTATTTTCTTTTTTATTTCAATAAATCACACAAAAGGACAACTCTCTCATCTGCTTCTTTATGGAAAATTTCCACCACAGAAATTGGCGTTGTCGGCAGGATCCCGTGGCAGGTCGTCTGGACGGTGTGACCAGGGACGATAGTCCTGAGGACTAGGGTCGCTCAGCCTCCAAACCTCTACAGCTGTTCTGAGTGGAAGGACTGCTCACCCGTCTGGATCGCCTTTGACGAGATCCACGAACTCAGATTCAAACTCAAATCTTAATTTGGCTCGGCCCGGTGAGAGAGATTTCTTTGATTTGGGAAAAAAAAAAAATTGGAACTTTTATTTTTAATTTAGTTGAAACATTTTAATTGGTTGAAAAAAAAAAATAATAATAATAATCCCAATGATACATGTTCTTAATTAGGTCAAAGTCTGCTCTGGGTGGTGAGACGTCGGTTGCTAAGGGTTGGCTCGTGGAACCGAGCTTTCGTCTGTACTGAGGATACAGACATGTTTTTTTTTTTTATCTGTGCGTGGTCCACACGTGGGGGACTGAGTATAAAAGACGGCTTCTCAAAAGATGGAGCGCGTTTGCAGAGTGAAGTATTTTCAAGATACGAGGGACCCGGGCCTAGAGGGGCCTAACGTTGAGGAAATACTTCGGGAAAGGCTCTGTTGCCAGATCAGGTTGGATCCCTTTTTACGGAGACGTCCGATAAAAAGGCATTTTGGGAAGGTTCCGGCCGGAACACACAAAAAATCTAAGGCAGGAAACCGCTGGACTCTGAAAGACGGGTTCGGGGCAATCTGAGTCTTCACCACCAGACAGCAACATTGCAAAACTAAACGTAATTAAAGTAAAAAGTAAATATGGTTATTCATTCACGTTTCATGTTTCCACGAGTGGGAAACTGGTTATGGGTTCAAAAGGAGAATTGCTTAGTGTAAAAGGACATACGCACCTTAAAAGAAAAATTAGAGACAAAAGAACAGATCTGAAAAAGCAAAACAATCAAAACTAAAGCCCTAAAAGAAACAAAAGAGTGATGAGAGTAACAGAAAAAAAAGGAGATAACAACTCTGGGGAAGAATTGTTTGCACTCACGTTCTGGGCTCATCAGACTCATCAGCTACTACAAGCCCTGCACCAGCAGGAAACGACTGTGTCTGAAGCTTCAGAGGCCGTGAAACTGTCCTACAAGCGTGTGTCTCATACAGACACCTGCTTATGACAATAAGCAAAGGAAAACAAGGGCAGACAAACAGCAGAGAGAGAAGACGTGCTCTGACACAGACACTAGTTGAAACAACAGGAGAGGCTTCAGACGTGATTGGCCCAATAGAGCTGCATCTGAGGATCCAGGAAAGGTCTGTCATCGAGGAACAACTGTCCCATCGAAAGGCTTCACCCACTGGCGCTCACATCAGACTGATGGTTGGGGAAGGAGGAAGGTGACGGTTCCTTTTCACGTGACGTACAAGACGGTACCGCAAACACACACACACACATTCATACACGCAATGAAGAAACACGCTTACAGCTGATACACGCTCAAATTCATGTTCATGCTTATCTTCTCGCAATGAAGAATCGCTTTTTGCTCAAAAAAAATCCCACAGAGTGATTTTAAAATCATGACAAACAGCTAAATGACAACTGCTGCATGACTTTGCAGTCTGATGGGTTTAAAGTATTTCAATCTGCAACAAATTCAGTAATAAAATCCTCCATGTTTCTAAAAAATATTTTTGCACAATATAGGTTCGTCTGGCCAGACTAGAAGAAAACAAAATAAAACCAGACTGTAGGAAAACAAAACAGACTGTAGAGAAGAAAACAAAATAAAACTATAGGAAGACTGAAACTGACTGAAACAGACTATTAATGACTATTAAAGGGAAGACGACTATTAGAGAGAAGTAATAATAATTACTGTACGTACCAGACTATTAAAGAAAAACTTACTGTTTCACTGTCTTGTGCAACATCTGACAGCAAGACACCTTAACATTCATTTTTGCTTTCAAACTTATGCCCAGTTAAATTTTTAGGAAGAGATCTCATGTGTAGTTTAGGTATTTCATTGAGTTCCACTTCAGACGGAGTGCAGGTTACATCTACCGACATTCTAAATAATCCCTCTTTTGTTGGTGTTAACTTCAGCTCAGCTGTGCTCTTATCATTGACTGCTGAGGGGGGCTGTAACTGAGGCCCTCACACAGGCTGCATCACAGCTTGTTTCCCCACGTGATACGACCTCCAGAGCCGCATCTGATCTGTCCTGTACAGCACATGTGTCTTCTGGTCCTGATGATAAGTTGATTTTATACGCACACTAACAAACTGACCTCAACTTCCCTCTTTTGGGATGAACACAGGTCTGCGCTTGCGATTTCTATTACTTACGAACAAAAAAGATTTTTGATGTTTATTCTACAGTTCCACACGTCCCTCTATTAAAACATGATGGAGACAGACGCAGGACATGGGTCCTTTCGTGAACAGATGTCAACGGGGTGGAGATTGGTGTACGACTTCTGACCCCATGTGATGTATTCACCTACTTTGCATACTTTTAGAAAACCTTTTTTATTCTGCCCGTCATGTGCAGCAAACATTGAACTTGAAACCTCCACATTCTAATGACACACTACATGTTTTTATTTTAATTTTTCAGAGGACGCTCTGACCCAACACTCAGCCTTACAGGAAGCCCCTGCTTCCCTCTGACTCACACACAGACATGATGTAGGTTTAATGAGAGGATGTGAACCAGTGGGCATCACACCTAAATCTGACCACAGACCATGTAAACAACAACACCCTCTGAAAGGAAGCCATAGATGGCGTTACTGCAGACACCACTAAGCTACTGAAACATTGGATGCTACAGCCCACAAAGACAGCTGGTCTAAATTACAGTTTGTTCAGACTAAGGTTATTTTCTGGGTCATTGTAATTACAGCTGATGGCAAATCCATCTCACCCAACAGAGTTAAAGCAATGTGAAACCTGTCTAAACCGTGCACGTATAAACAGCTTATCTTTTCTAGGTCTTTGTTCTTATTGTAGGACTTTCGTTCCTAACTTTACTGTCTTTGAGGCCCCACTCAGGGTTCTGATGCAGACGTCTTCATCGTCCACTTCTTGTCTCACGTGGATGTCTGGGGCTGAACAACGTTCACTGACCTCATGCTTGCCCTTCAGTTGGCTCCTACTTTGGGTCTTCCTGATCTGACCCTCTGCTACCTTTCACTCAAACAGTGGATGAGAAATCAGGTTGTACGACTTCTGTTCTTTTGTCCTCATACTTTGATTCTTTTGGAATAGATCACATTTTTCCACAGCCCGATGGCTTAGATGCAACACCACCTTGCTCAACATGCTGAACGTTACTATCAAGAGGCCGTCTTGAAGTCTGGCACTTTGCTAAGACACTACTCTGCTCAGGCTGCAGAGTTGATCGCGTTGACTGAAGCTAGTAAACTAGCAAAAGGAGAGTCTGTTACCATCTACAGACTCCACAGACGCTTGTCACATGTTGGTTCTCTGTGGAAGCATAGGAAGCTTTTTAAGTCTGATTGCAAACCTATCTTACATTATGATAAGGTTCTGCTTTGCTGGACGCTGTCCTGCCACCTACAGCTAATGCTGTTTGTAACTGTCCGACTCACAACATCATTGACAACTTTGTTTCTGCCGACATGCAGCTGCAGATGCTGCTGCGAAGGTCGCTGCCCAACAACCCCTCCCTCTCCTGATCCTTGTTCCCTCTCCTGATCCTTGTTCCCTCTCTCCAACTCTCTCTATCCTTTCCTTCCTCTCTCCCTGTGCTTTAAACATTTTCTACCTCACAGGAACACAGACTCTGGCAGACGCCAGATGGTTCTATATATAACTATATAGAACTGTGGTCTGTTCTATATATATATATATATATATATATATATATATATATATATATATATATATATATATATATATATATATATACTCTATATATACTCTATATATACTCTATATACTCTATTCTCACCCTCCGCGGGTGGTCTCATCCACTTTCCAAGCTCGGGTCCTCTACCAGAGGCCAGGGAGCTTGAGGGTTCTGCGCAGTATCCTTGCTGTTCCTAGGACTGCACTTTTCTGGACTGAGATTTCGGATGTTTTTCCAGGGATCTGTCGTAGCCACTCCTCCAGTTTGGGGGTCACAGCCCCTAGTGCTCCGATCACCACAGGCACCACTGTGGCCTTCACCTTCCAAGCCTTCTCCAGTTCTTCTCTGAGCCCTTGGTATTTCTCTAGTTTCTCATGTTCCTTTTTCCTGATGTTGCCATCGCTTGGTATTGCCACATCCACCACTACGGCTTTCCTCTGCTCTTTATCCACCACCACAATGTCTGGTTGGTTCGCCATTACCATTCTGTCAGTCTGGATCTGGAAGTCCCACAGGATCTTGGCTCGCTCGTTCTCTACCACCTTGGGAGGTGTTTCCCACTTTGACCTTGGGGTTTCCAGTCCATACTCCGCGCAGATGTTCCTGTATACTATGCCAGCCACTTGGTTATGGCGTTCCATGTATGCTTTGCCTGCCAGCATCTTACACCCTGCAGTTATGTGCTGTGTCTCTAGGGCCTCTTTGCACAGTCTACACCTTGGGTCTTGTCTGGTGTGGTAGATCTGGGCCTCTATGGCTCTGGTGCTCAGGGCCTGCTCCTGTGCAGCCAGGATGAGTGCCTCTGTGCTGTTCTTCAGCCCAGCCCTTTCAAGCCATTGGTAGGATTTGTTGAGATCAGCCACTTCAGTTATGTTCCGGTGGTACATCCCGTGTAAGGGCTTGTCCTCCCATGATGGTCCCTCTTCCAGCATCTCATCCTCTGTTCTCCACTGCCTGAGACATTCACTCAGCACATCATCTGTCGGGGCCTTATCCTTGATGTACTTATGGATCTTGGATGTTTCATCCTGGATAGTGGCTCTCACGCTCACTAGTCCTCGGCCTCCTTCCTTGCGGCTAGCGTACAGTCTCAGGGTGCTGGATTTGGGGTGGAACCCTCCATGCATGGTGAGGAGCTTTCGTGTCTTAACATCTGTGGTCTGTATCTCTTCCTTTGGCCACCTTATTATTCCCACTGGGTATCTGATCACTGGCAGGGCGTAGCTGTTTATTGCCCAGGATTTGTTCTTGCCATTGAGCTGGCTTCTTAAGACTTGCCTTACTCGTTGGAGGTATTTGGCGCATGAATGTGCAAATGCAGGTCATTTCTTAAAGGGCTCATATCATGCAAATTCCACTTTTTAGACATTTTGGAGCGTCCCTATGACTCTATGGGTCACATATACACACACTGAGCACGGTAGAAATGCATTTCCTGCTTTTTTCACATTTTGAAAACGTAAATTTTCTCATCCAATGGAGAGAGATATCTACTGTTCTGAGGCCGTTCCCCAGGTTTCGTCATACTGGTTGAAAGTTCTCCCTGCAAATCCTGAACCACCACCCCCACAATGATCCCGAACCAAAACTGGACTTCCGCCATTTCCCCCCTCTCACTCACCGTGAACAGACCAGCACGGCAGCGCCCAACTCCTCCCATAGATATAGTTCGGTTCTTGGGTGTTCTAATCAACACCAAAGTCTATTCACTTTACCAAGGAATCAACAAGTGAGGACTTTGTGGGTCACTTTTATTTTTAACGAACCGGTGCCAGAAACACTGCCTCAGCATTTATACGTATGTGCATTTCAAACGAGGGTGCGTACAATGCTGGATTTGTTTCACGGCTCCTGTTGGAAAAAGGGATCTATTCCTAAAGTCCGTCATCCACTCACTGCAGTAAGTACATGCTTGATATTTATAATGTTTTAAAATGTTAGTTTGTCCATTTAAAATGTAGTAACCTATGTGTGAGGCAAGTTACTAGCTAGCTATGCTAACGGCTACAGCCAGTCGACCAAGCCTTTGTCCCCTTCAAATGTGCTCATGTGGGCTCCTGCAGCCACACACCTGTGTGGAGAAAAGCTAATGACTAACGGCATCGAGCGGCTACAGGCAGGGAGCGGTGGGTCTAGTGTCTGTCCTTTTTCTGTAATCGCATACACCTGCGGGGAACAGCTGATCGTTATCGCCCTTCCAGCGGCGACAGGCAGGAAGCGGTGGATCTAGCTCGCTGTAGTAATTTGTGCTTGATACTTGTGATATCTAAATATGTTAGTTGGGTCTGTTTAAAATGCAGTAACCCACATGTGAGACAAGCTAATCGCTAGCGTTGCTAATGGCTACAGTGAGTTAACCGAGCCTTTGTCCCTTTCAAATGTGCTACTCTGAGTTGGTGCAGTCACACACCTGTGTGGGGAACAGCTAATAGCAATGGGCCTTCGATCGGCGACAGGCAGGAAGCGGTGGATCGAGCTTTTGTCCTGTTGACGTGCTGCCGTTCCTGTTTGTGTTGCGTTAGCCGTTAGCATGCCTTTAGGCCTTTGCACTTCAGAGCTACAGCTGGTCGATCACTACAAAAAGAACCTGCAGATGAACGCGGTTATGTTTATTACCCCGTCCTGTGTCACAGCCTAATTCAACTTGTCATTTGGGGTTATGTCATTGTTCTATCAAATTCTAACATGATTAGTTGGAATGATTACTGTGTTGTGTTTCAAGCTTAGTTGTTAATTAGTCACATCTCTACAATACCTGCTGCTTATCTGGTCAGTTACCTATAGCTTGTACCATAGCCATTATATTTGTAGGACCAATACAATTTACAGTAAATGTAACAGTCTTTTCTATACTGTAGGAGGGCAAATCCCAGTTGCCCACATGCAAGGAGGCTGTCAAACAGAGAAATCACTGCAGACTGTTGGTACACGGACATCTGCTGCCCAGCTCAGGAGTAAAGGTATGTAAGTTTGTATGTACCAACAGTAAGATAGGTAATAGAAGATTTTAATTGGTATATACTGTTTAGATTTTATATTTGAATTGTAACAACTGTTTATCTGTTGTTTTAGCACAGACAGGCCTGTCCTCTTGTTTGGTTTCATTTTTTGTCTGGTATTGTGTGTTCCTACAATAGAGGTAAGGTTTTGACCTACATAATAATGAACATTTCACTAATCTACAATTCTGATTGCAGTACCTTTTGTTTTGATGAGGTGATGGTGAGGACAGCCACAGCTTCCATCTGGTAGAGGACTGCTTCCGCTCAGTCTTCCAAATAGTGATGAGAACAAGGATCACCACATCTCCCTGTTTACCCTACTTTCATGCATTTCGTCTGCAGGGCCCTGCAAAAGCTTCTGACCTCAAACCCCCAGACCTCTTAATTAACTCAGTAACCTATACATTGCACATTGGAGTGTGAAGGTAACAGTTTGTTCTAGCTTTGGAGTAGTGGTGTATTTTTTTGGTTTACAATAAAGTTGGCTTTAACTATTATGTATTTCACTAAACTCTGTTTCTGAAGGTAAAACACTTTTATTTAGGAAATCATAGTATTGAAATTACATGTTTTTCTCTTTCTAATATGGTAAGCTATAAAGTTGAAGCGGCCATAAATAAAAAGCATATAAATTATATATAAATAAAATAAAAAAATTCTTAATGAGTGTTGCACTCACAAAAAACACATTTTTACTCAAATTGTAAAGGAGTTATTCCACAGGTGGTCTACATCAATCATACTATGAGTGTTTTAGTGTTTTATCCATCAGGAAACTGCCTTCATCTACAACCCAAGCATGAAGAGATGGCAACTCAGATTCTTCACCCCAGGAATCCTCAGCACCAGCTCACTAGCCTCTGTAGACTAGATACCTGTAACAACTTCAGATAGAGAGACATATTACTGTCAGATTTATCAAGAATGACAAAAAACATAATTAAAAGCAGTAAAAATATGTTAGGTCAATATATAATTTGAACCAATGCTTTTTGTTCCCAGGAAGGTCATGCAGTGATTGCTCTAAATATTAATGCACATTTTTTAAATAAAATTGTCAGAGCAGCAGCACAAGTAAGACAAAACAGTGAAATGTGTAAATGTAAAATGTATTTATATTATTTCAGCTATGCTCTCAAACTTATTTATTTGAATAATGTAAGCTAAAGTAGTGTTATCTATTAACGAGAGTTTTCCAGGTAAGTCGTGTTGTGAATATTCAAGCTGCACACGCCATTTAGCATAAGCATTAGCAACCGCTAGTCACTTTGCAAATTACATAAATCAATTAAATTGAAGTAAATGCGACATTACCAATGAGACACATCTTGCATCAGCCGAAATGTGGCGACTTCAACAGCCTCCTCTTCAGCTTCAGGGTCAGATTCGGGATCGTAGACGTATGGTTCTACAACGCTACGAATTAAGCTGGCTAATGTTGTGCAGTCCTGTAGTGGGTCTTCTTCTTCTGTGGAGGATTGCGGTGGATTGCATTCTCAATGTCGCACTAGTGCCACCTATTGTATCGTAACCGTGCGGTGGCTCGTATCCATGGAGCCAATTTAAAAAAAACAACAACAACAAAAAAGGTATGCGCTTCCGCACAGAGGTGTGGTGTGCAGCTTCGCTTGCGACACGCCCAGAAAACACAGCGTTTGCTGATGGAGAGTGAAAACCACACATTGACAGGGGCAGTGTGGACGATCTAAAGGGTTTTATGGGATGAAAATTTACAGAGACCTTACTGAGACATTAAAGTCTAATATTTTTTAGAATGAAAAGTATGATATGACTCCTTTAAAAAAGGTTTAGGGGGTGTTAACAAGGCAGCCATGCATTAAGTACATCACAGTGGGGGGTCATGACTGGTGTAGGGGGGCTTGGTGGAATGGTACCTAAGTCATGCTAATGTCATGACAAGATCAGCGTGAAATCCTGCAAGACGAGGCAACGAAAATTTATTTATTTATTGTGAAAGTCCGTCAACTGGCCCAGCCCCCGGTTTCCCTTTTTCTTATTTCATTTTAAGAGTGGAGAAAAGAAGAATGAGTAAATCAGTATATGGCAAATGTGTTTTACCGATTTACGGAAACAAAACACAGCATGAAAAGACGTTATTCAATTTTCATTTTACACATGAATAATGAATTGCACTTCATGCACGGACCAGAGAGCCATGAATAAATGAAAGTCAGTACTTTTAATCAACCAAATACTTTAAGCAGTAGAAAAAACAAAAGTCTCTGCTTTATATATATACTGTATGCATATATATACAAACACACATATGGCCGTGGCTGGCAAACAGCTGGTCACGTGACCACGGCCACTACTTTCCAGTGGTCGTGCAGGTGCAGAATGTAAACGACTCCATTCGGTGAATAACGGCGCACCAGGCGGTGAGAGGTGTGCGCGGCTCCGTATGCCAGCTCTCAGGCTGTCGCTGAGCTCGTGTCGACCGGTGATCGTTTCATATTGGCTTCGTGTATGAGGTCTGCTGTCACACTTAGGTGCTGCGGCGAAGTTACAGTAACGCTGCAGGATCGATCCGGCTGCAGGTAAACGGAGAGTCATTGTAATAAATGAGCAGCTTAATTATGTCTGGAGCTAAAATGTCCGCTGTAATACAATGCAGTCGTCTTTGTAACTCGCCCTAAAAGATTGGCGTCGCATCGAATGCGTAGCATCTATCGAGGTCCAGCGAAATCAGGGCGAATAGTGTTCTTTTTGTTTAAAGCTGTGTTATTGTTTCAGAGTTTCTCTGCAGCCAATGCAAACGTAAGAGGAAACAGGGAAAGCAGTGATTGCCCTGTAATTCCATTACTGCTGCCTCGCTTCCATTTTATTATCCCTGAGAAGGACTGGCCACCGACGCCGGTTTCTCTCATTGTACTGGAGGTGGACGCTGGTGGACACAAAGCTGAGTTTGTGATCTAGTCAAGCACGTACGAAAACACAGACACAGCAAATGTTCCTTTAATTTAAAGCGCCTTAACGTTACGTCTAATGTAAAAGATAGAAATAATACATTCTCTCTTTTGCTGGATATTAAATTCATCCTCATCTCATGGCTTTTGGAAAAATGTTAGATGGAGATGAAGCTGTGATTATAGTGAGAAACCTGATGAATCCACTGTTCATTTGCAAGTTATATTTTTTATATATTGATATTTCTTTACTTGTGTCACTTTTCAGAACGAAGCTGTGGAACATACATTTTCACAACAAAAGAAAAAGGCTTCTGTATTTCATGAGGCACTTTTGCCTGATGACCAACATGAGTACAGAGAGACCCAAACGGAATATCATCAAGAAAAAATATGTAAGTCAATGGTTTGTTCTTTTCTATGCTGTACAACCTAAACGTAGAATGTAGGCGTTTTCTGTAAATCACCATAATTATTGACTTTCACATGTCAAAAGGTCCAAACCGCAGGTAGTTCTCTCCTCAAATGTAAGATTCAGAAAACGCTATTATTTCCTGAGGGAATTTGCTTTACTCACTTGATTGCTTTCACAAATAGGAGGAAAATTTAAAAATAGTAAAACGTATTATCAAAGACAGACCTATGTAATATGTATAATTGTACCATATACCATATACACATATACCTGCAAATAACACACATACAGTGGCAGCAATTAAAAGTCTCAGCCAAAAGTACATTCGCTTTTGAGTCCGCCGTGTCAGCACCTTGTCAGCACTGCGTGAAAGAGTTTATGTCCTTTTGGCCTGTAGATGATGATTGACTCCCTATTTTGGTCCTAAAACATCGTAGTTGACTGTCTCATATATCCTCTTGTAGAACAACCAATGATCAAGTCAAGTGATCAAGTGGCCTAGTGGTTAAGATGCATGGCTGCAAAGCTTTTTGTCCCAGGTTCAAGTCTAAGTGGGAGCAGTCTTTCAATTTTAATTATTGGAAAAACAGCGTCTCATCATTATCATTTAACCCACGAGACAACATCGTCGTATTATTTAGTGCATGGATCGCCAAGACTACGACCCGCTCGCTTATAGCATTTAGTATAGTTATGTACGTAAGTAAGTTATGGAAAATTATGGCAGATTAAAACAGAAAATTAGAAACTGAATGGTGCGCACTCCTGCGTGCAGTGCTCAATTTGTGGCAGACAAGCTACTACAATCTAAAAAAGTGAAGAAGGATGATCTAGACCAGGGGTCGACCAGGCGTAACACCCACGTTTTCCATGGAAAAAAAAAACACTGGGAGCCACGGGGGGCGGCAATATTATATTATTTGAGAACATTCCACATTTGGTTTTTAATCCAAAGAAGACATAAAAGACAGGGCTCGAAGGTTTAACACTTTTATTTTGTTGACAGAAGATCGTAGCAATTAACAGCATACTTATTCAGTCGTCATTCTCTTTTAGCTACTGCCTTAAATGGAATACGAGCAACGATCAAACGTAAGCATCATATTACGCCTTGTAAAACTAACTAACTAAAGACTGTTCAGATCGTGTACAGGCGACAAAACATTGTCAAGGCATTGACAAGGACAGCTAACTCACTTTTCCCTGCTTCAAACAGCTGCTGCAACTGAGAGCAACCAGTGCGGCATCACCAGTCAATCTGGAAACGCATTCATTGGCAACGGTTAGGACACTTTAGGTGTGTAAACTGGGGAGAAGATGGCAGCAGCGACTGAATAGAGTTAATGTCTTCCCCGCTGACAGGTGCATTAATTTGATAACGCACTTACCTTGGCTGAAAGTTCAGTTGAAGAACATACTGAATCTTTACCAAACCATCCTTGAATAAAATCTATGAACTGCAGTTTCTTCACTAATTAGCCATGATTATAATGGAAGAAGCACAAATCATCAACAGTGCAAATTGTGCAAGTAATACAAATACTGAATAAGTCATTGGACTATAAATAGAGGTTTTCTTTTGTTGTTAAACTGCTTGTTAATACTATCCGCTACAAGTCTTCGGAGATCGCAGCTTCCATTTAAAGGACATTGGCTATCTCTAGTAGTTAGTTTAACTGTTCTCATCCAGATATTGAAAGTGGTCAAATGACTTGGTGGTTCATTAATGTGTCGTTGATCTGCTGTTTCCTCGTGTTCTGATATACCTTAGAGAAATTCTATACAATTCCTTTTTTAATTAAATAATATCCCCTTTTAGATTTTATGTCAACGACCATAACAACAGCATTTGAAAAGTGAAAGGTTTTATTTGTCTGTTGCAGGTATGACAAAAAGACCATTGTTTTTTGAAGCTAGGCGGTGTTTTATTAGGCTCGGTACACACATTACAAAATATACAGAGGCAGCCGGTAAAAGTGTCTACCCCCACCGTGTTTGGGATTCAAATCTGCCGCATCAGTGCCCGGTTTGCACTGCAGCAAGAGTGTGTTGCGTCCTTCTGGCCTGTAGGTGGCGATTGACTCCCACTTTTGGTCCTAAAACATCGTAGTTGTTTACGTCATATAGCCTCTTGTAGAACAACCAATGATCAGGTCTTGGGTGGCCTAGTGGTTAACATGCATGGCTACAAAACTTTTTGTCCCGGGGTTCGAGTCTGAGTGGAAGCAGTTTTTTAATTTTAATTATTGGAAAAACAGCATCTCATCATCATCATGTGATCACGAGATGACAATGTTGTATTACTTAGTGCATGAATCGCCAAGACCATGAACCTCCGGTCGCGTTATAGTATGAAGTTGTGAATGTAAGCAAATTATGGCAGTTTAAAACCGAAAATAAGAAGCTGAACGATGCGCCCTCCCGCGTGCAGTGATGGATTTGTGGCAGACAAGCTACTGTAACCCTGATTTCTCGCTGTTGGTACGGGCTACAATTTTCTTTACGTGGTATTCTTCTTTAATGCACCACACGACAAGACAGTACTGCACTTTTTTCTTTACGCCGCTCTTACCCAACGCGCGTCACATTTTCCTGTCCCCCGTCAAGGACAGATCGGAACTAATGTTAATGACAAACAAAATCACATTAGCTGAAATGTCACGTTTCCCAAACATAAAATAAAAAAATAAAAAGGAATACTAACTAAGGTTACACTACTACAATTTAAAAAAGTGAATAAGGATGATCTAGACCAGAGGTCTGCCACCGGTAACACCCACATTTTCAATGAAAAAAACAAACACTGGGAGCCGCAGAGGGCAGCAATATTATATTATTTGAGAACATTCAACATTTGTTTTTTAATCCAAAGAAGACATAAAAGTCAGGGCTCAGAGATCTAACCGATGATAAAACATTGTCAAGGCATCGACAAGGACAGCTAACTCGCTTTTCCCTGCTTCAAACAGCTGCTGTAACTGAGAGCAACCCGTGCGGCATCACCGGTCAATCTGGAAACGTATTCATTGGTTCGGACGTTGTTCTGCCCGCTTTCATGTAGACACAAAACTCATCAAAAGAGCTCAGTGCAGCATTTACAAATCACATGTTCACATGTGAACGTTTTAATTTTTGTAAATAAAAATAATGTTTGCCCTGTTCAAACCTGGGGAATAAAAACGATTCTGATTCTGAAAGCAGCTGATCAACTTCGTAGGAACACATTTCATATGCTAGAGGTGAAATGGACACTAACAACCCAACGCAGCCGAGGCTGTAGCAGCAGAGAAACGCAGATCTTTGTCCTGCGTGTTGATGCGTGTTTCCCATCCCCCAGTGTCCCTGCTCTGGGATGTGGATGGCCACGCCCACTTTCACTCACCAGACGGACATGGAAGAGGGAATGACGAAATAAACAGCTGGTTAACTTTGTAGGAACACGGCTGTAATTCTGCAATGACTTTATGTGGTACAGGTGAAAAGAGTAATAATGAAATAAACAGCTGGTTAACTTCGTAGGAACACCTTGTAGTAGGAACTGGTATATTTAGAAAACCCAGTAGTCCTAGTGTTAAGGTGTGTGAACTGGGGAGGAGACGGCAGCAGCGACTGAAGAGCGACTGAATAGAGTTGATGTCTTCCCCGCTGACAGGCGCATTCATTTGATAATGCACGTACCTTGGCTGACAGTTCAGTTGAAAAACACACTGAATTTTTATTAAACCGTCCCTGAATAACATCTATGAACTGCAGTTTCTTCCTTGATTATCCATGATTATTATGGATTATCACACCCAGTATTTAAGCACCACCTCAGCCAGCAGTCAGACGCCAGATTGTTGAGTCCTTGCACCACTATCCAGCGTTCTAGTCTTATCTCGTTTTGCTGATCTTGCCTGTTGTTGACCGCCGATTCCTGCCTGACCCTCCTCGGTACCTTCGTTCTGGATTGTGGTATTTGTCCGACCGTCTGATCAGTGAGTTTTGCCTAGCCCTTGTCTGTACCTTTGCCGAGCCTATCCGTGTACCGAACCACTGCCTGTTTCTTGGACCTGATCTCGCCTGTTCCTCATTGTACCTCATGCTGACACACCCTGTGTATGACCCGGATTGCTTGACGACGTGGATATACAATAAAAACTGTCTTACTCCTCAAACCCTCGAGTGCGCTGTGCATTCGGGTCCTCAGCCGTGTGTTCGTGACAGCGACGCACTCACTGCACCGTGGAGACGCGTTGGTACTGCAGTAAAAATGCTAGTCACTTTGAACCGCTACCACTGTACTGTATTTACCATGAAAGCCAGTGACATTTGAGTGAGACACCTCCTGCATAGTATAAAGTGTAGCTGCTGAAGTGCACAACAACACCTTCCGCTATGCCCTCCCTGTCTTTGTACAATTAATGGAAGGACTTTCGCTAAACCAGTAATCAGAGTATTGCATATCCTTGTTGTCAGTCTGTGCCTCCAAAAAAACATCAAGGCTGATATGAGTTGCTCCTTGGTCTTGGGCTTAGCTTCTCTGCGAATCAAGTCTTTCATAAAATGCCAAACTAGCTCTATGGGGTTCAGATCAGGTGATTCAGCTGGATTGCGCACCCAGTTGATCCCTTCTGCCTCCAGACAGGCTCTTGCAGCTACATGTTTGGGGTCAAAAAAACAATGCTGTGGTCCAAAATACTCCCTTATGTACTGTGCTTTTGATTATGGACTCCTCGAAAAACTCTCTGTCCATAATCCCCTCAAAAATAATGATCGGTCCTGGTCCCCCCTTGAAATCATACCCCAAACGCGGAGTTTGAGCAGATGTTTAGGTTGCGGTTTGGAAACAAAGTGTCCTTTCTTTGTGAAGCTCATTTTTGTGAAGTGCTCCAGTGCAACAGTTGTTTCGTCAGTGAACAGCACATTGTGAAACAGTTTGCGGTTTTCAATCCACTTTTGAGCCTGTCTCAGTCATGCTTCTTTGTTTTGTTTAAGTATCATGGGAGAAAAAACTGTTTTGTTAAACTTCCATCCCAGCTTTCTGTGTTCGTAGCGTATGAAGCTCTGGCTGACCTTCACTCCATAATATGACTGCAGGATCCTTTCTACATCTCGGGCCACTAATTTGTTATTCTTTTTAGTGAGGTCATCTTTGGCAGCCATAACATGGCTAGAAAGACAAAAAGCATGCATATAAATTAAAAGAAGTTTTCAAATGGTAAACATGCATTAGCGTCGTTTGTTTATTAACCACAAAAAGACATTTGACTTACCTCAACATTTTTCTCAGATGCACACGCCTTGGTTAACACACCTTATAGTGCCAGCTTATGGTTCGCTCAGACACGTTGACTCAAGCGGATGCAAGATGCCCTGATCTCACGGAGAGTCTTCCCTGCCTCACGCAGAACACGGACATCTTTAGAATGTGTGTTGAAATCTTTGTCATTGTCTTATTTTTAACAACAAAGAAGCAACGAACAAATCAAATATTCTGGGATTTATACAGCACAGCGCAGGGGAGGAAATAGCCGCGTAGATGCAAGTTTAGATCAGCTGACCACCTGGCTAAGGTGAGCGACGCCTTTCACCACCCACACATCAGACATATAAAAATAGCTAATTTTCCTCTGCTAATCATTCTTCGACCTATGGGAAAACCACCGGACCAAAAAGAAAGGTACATATCAGCCATACATACTTAAAGTGTATGAACAAAATGCAGCTGTATTTTCATTATTATTCCATAATTTAATGTTTTTTTTGTCTTTCTCCATTCCCAGCGGGCTGCAAAAGTCATCTAAAAAAAAAAGTATAAATTTTATGTATTATTTCTAGTTTTACATATTGATCATCAAGATTCATTCATTCAAAATTAAAAAAACTTTATTAATCCCAGAGGGAAATTATTTTGCACACTTTGATCGCTGTCACAGATAGAGGTAAACACAAGAAGGACGGGAGATTAAAAATAGAATGCTAACACATCTACACACACTCACATCAAGTCTAATTATTATTGTCTGATTACATCTAATTACTAGCTAAAGTTTTATTATACATGTTTTATTTCATGGATGAAGATTAACCCTTACAGACAGGATCTCCGATGGCGTTCTGTGGAGCACCTAATACTGATCAGCCTCTGGCTGAAAGTGCTCCTCTGTGCAGCCAGCACACTGTGTAGGTGGTGGGAGGTGTTGTTTAGGATAGAGAGGAGTTTGACCAGCATCCTCCTCTCAGCTACCGCATGTAGGGGGTCCAGCTCCACCCCCAGAACAGAGCCAGCCCTCCTGATCAGTTTCTCCAGTCTGTTACTGTCTGCTACATTCATACTGCTGCCTCAGCAGACCACAGCGTGGAACACTACACTGGCCACTACATACTCATAGAACATCCTCAGCATGGTGCTGCAGACGTTAAAGGACCTGAGCCTCCTCAGGAAGTACATCCTGTTCTGAGCCTTCTTATACACAGCTAAGCTTTTTCCAGTCCATTTTATTGTCCAAGTACACTCCCAGGTATTTGTACTCGGTCACCACCTCCACCTCTTCATTTTTAATAGTAAGAGGGGTGACAGCACTCACAGATTTCCTAAAGTCAATCACCAGCTCCTTAGTTTTACTGATGTTTAGTTGGAGGTGGTTCTGTCCACACCAGTCCACAAAGCTGTTCACCACTTCCTGGTACACTGTGACAACACCCCCCTTGATACATCCTACAGTAGCAGCGTCATCAGAAAACTTCTGGAGATCACAGGACTCTGAGTTGTACCTGAAGTCTGAGGTGTACAGGTTGAAGAGGAAGGGAGACAAGACTGTCTCCTGTGGTGCTCCTGTGCTGCAGACCACGGTGTCAGACACACAGTTCTGCAGGCGGACATACTGGGGACGGTTGGTGAGGTAGTCCATGATCCATGAGATCAGGGGGGATTAACCTGCTTGTCCTTCAGTTTCTCTCCCAGAAGCCCAGGCTGGATGATGTTAAATGCACTGAAGAAATCAAAGAAAATGATTCTCACTGAGGCGCCAGGCTTGTCCAGGTGTTGTAGGTGCGATGGAGCAGATGTATGATGGTGTCATCCACTCCTAGTTACAGTAGGGTTGATATGCAAACTGGAGGGGGTCAACTTAGGGCTTGACCAGAGAACGCATGGAGTCCAGGATCAGCCTCTCAAAAGCCTTAATGATGTGAGAGGTCAGGGCCACGGGTCTGTCGTTGAGGACTTTGGGACATGGCTTCTTATTCACTGGCTAAATGCATGACTTTTTCCATCCAAGAGGAACTCTCTCCAGCTGCAGGCTCAGGTTGAAAATGTGTTGGAGGACATCACATAGCTGGGGAGCACACACTTTAAGCACCCTTGGGCTGATTCCATCAGGTCCTGCAGCCTTTGTTGGATGAAGCTTGTTCAGCTCCTTTCTCACCTGATCTGCTGTGATTGTGTGTGAGGTGGGTGTGGATGAGCCCTGTGGGTAATGTAAAGGGCCCAATCAGGGGCAGCACAGGGTTTATGGGCCCAACCTAAAAATCTGTAAAAGAAGTTATTAAGTTTGTTGGCCCTGTCCTTAGACCTCTCAGTCGCCTGGCTGCTGGACTTGTAGCCAGTGATGGTCCTCATGCCCCTCCACACTTCCCTGGTGTTGTTGTTCTGAAGTCTGTGTTCCAGTTTCCTCCTGTAAGCCTCCTTCCCCTCCTTGAGTTTGACTGACAGCTCTCTCTGGACACTCCTAGCTGCCTGCCAGTCCCCTGACCTGAATGCTTTCTTCTTTTCATTCAGGGTGGCTTTGATATCACGAGTGACTCATGATTTGTTCTTAGGGAAGCAGCAAAAAGTTTTATCAGGTACATTGGTGTCCACGCAGAAATGAATGTAATCTGTGATGCAGTCTGTCAGTCCATCAATGTCCTCACCATGAGGTTCACAGAGAGCGTCCCGGTCAGTGTTGGAGAGGGTGCACCTCTCACTAAATCACAACTCAACAACAACTCAATTGTTCTGGGATTTATACAGCACAGCATAGTGGAGGAAATAGCCGCCCCCAGTCCACCACCCCCACACGAGCGGAGCAGGGCCTACCCCATCGGCCCGACCTCATCCCCTGGCACCACACCGGCCTGCAGCACAAGCAATTGGTGGGGGTCAGCAGAAAAGAGACCACCCAGGCAGACGATCATCGTACCCCGGGCGGAAAACTGGACCCCCCACACTCCAACCGCACCACACACATACAAACTCACACAAACACAGACTTATATACCCACCCACATGTACAACACACATCATCACACACACACCATAAACTCTCTCACAACAAACTAGTCAATCATACGTGAGCCAATGCACTCAGATACTTTCTCGCTCCCACACCATTCGCTCGATCACATTCGTGGGGAGGGTAGGTCTCGGCCTGCTGTCCATGTGGCCCCAGGCAGGGACCGCAACTCCTCCCGAGCCCCGCCCAACCCCCCCAAGCCGGGGGAGGCAGAGGGCAGCAGAAAAGGTACCCCAGAACCCTGCAACCCAGCTTGGACGTGAGTGTGTGGAACTAAAGTGCACGGAAGGTGGGTGACACCTCCAGGAGCACGACCGCTGGCTGACAGTGTGTCCCCCGGACAGTGCACCCCCTCACCCTAAATGTCTTTTTGCAGTTAAAACTGGGTGGTGATCTCTCCACCAGGCCCCAGTGAAAGAGCCCACCCCCGGCCCTAAATGTATGTGTATGTGGCTAAGTATGAGGAACTTTGGGAGATAGCCAATTCTCCGAGGGGTCCAGCAGGCAGAGCCATCAATGGGAAGGCTCCGTCTACTGGCCCCCCCGGAAGGAGCCCCTAGATTCCTGGACGAGTGTGTATGGCTAATGCAATTAAAACTGCAGAGCATCCCACTTGGGAGGGACGGAACCACTTCCCGGAAGCACCGGTCCCTCCATCAGCAGGACGCCCCTTGCAGACCTAAGTGGATGAATGTGGAGTAATGTAGTTGGGAAGCAGAGCACCAGGGTCCGCAGAGCCTGGTTCCCGACTGGCTCTGCTTACCAACCCACCGCCCCCCACAACCCCCAGCCAGGAAGAAATAGCTGAGACCCAGGGACCGCAGTACTACTGCCCAGGCACCACACGCAGCACAGCCAGAGCCATCCTCACCCTTCTTTCACACTTACCCATTCGCTCGCTCCAGTATGCCCATGCTCGCCCCGTGTAGTGCTACACTCAAACCTACACACATACTCTGCGGTTGTGCATTGAGGGCCAACCTCCGCCCAGGGCCCAATGAAGGTCGTAGCCCGAGTAGTCCACCAACCACCCGCGCAACAGGCCCGAGCAGTTACCAGAGGACGTCGGACCGCTAGGGCAGGCAGCGCCCCACCCGAGCACGGGCAGCGCCCCAGGGGAGACTCCCCCCTCGGGGACAGGCAGGCACCCCCGGAGGGACTCCCCCGGACACAGATCACCCAGGTCTCCACCCCCAGGTCCGCTGCTCGCACACCGGCGGGGAGGCCCGCCTCCGCTCCACGGAGACAGGCACCGCCAACCCTCAAAATGGCCCTACTCCGGCACAGGACCGCCCGTCCCAGCAGCCACCACACCCCCGCCGCAGGGGACCCATGCAGCCAGCCCAGAGTCCACCAGTCCCGTTGTCCTGGTTCCTTAGGTAGGCAGGCACCCCCAACCACCAGTCACCCCCCCACCACTGTGCCAGACATGACGCAGTACCCGAGCCCCACGCATCCTTACCTGGAAATGGAATCAATCAGGAGTATAGTTTTTGTCATTGATTTGATGAAGCCGACAATGTGTCTAAGGTGGTATAATCTAACAAGCTGTTCAGGTACTGAGTAATGCTTAATTTTTTTTTAGTTTTCCAGTTTATAAGGATGATTTTCTTTGCGACACAGAGGGCAGAAAGAAGTGTGTGTGATGAGTTTGTCTCTAGATCAAGCCCACTTAGATCTCCTAGAAGACAAAGTGCAGGGGCCGCTGGGATTGGACAGCTAAACTTGGTTGACATGTGTTCACATACTCTTTGCCAAAATTGCTGCACAGGTGAACGTGACCAGAATGCATGTAGGAATCTATCTGCTGTGTTATCTGTACAGTGAGGGCAAATATTTGAGTTTGTGAGACCCATTTGGAACATCCTTTGTCCTGTATACTGAGTTCTATAAATAATTTTGTATTGTATTAGTTGTAAATTTGTATTTTTTGTCATTCTGAATAAATTAGAACATATATTATTCCAGAACGTGTAATTAGTGGTGATATTGAGATCAGCTTCCCATTTAGAGTTTGGAAGGCTCACTGTCTGATCTACATTGGAAATTAAGATATAGATTTTGGATACTGTCCTTTTCCCTGATATATCAATAAATCGCTCTATTACTGGTGGTGGTTGCATGTGGATGGGAGTATTCTTACTTTTTGCATTAAGTATTGACCTTAGTTGTTGGTATTCTAAGAAATTGGCCCTAGTGATTTTATAGTGGGACACTAATTCTTCAAAAGAGGTGAACTTATCTCTTGTTAATATTTTCAAAATGTTTATTCAATATCTATCCAGGAGGATTCTGCTGGCATGGGTTTTATCAATTTGTGGACCTGGTTCAGTTTATTGGCAAGAAAATAGTGGTGGACGTTAGGTAGTTCTAGGCCGCCGCAGCGTCTGGATTTTTGAAGAGTTTTTAAACTAATTCGTGGTGGCTTGGTTTTCCACAAAAACTGTGAGATGTAGGAGTCTAATGTCTTAAACCACACCTGGGCTGGAGGAGTTGGAATCATTGAGAATATGTAATTAATTTTTGGCAGGATCATCATTTTTATGGTGGCAATTCTTCCCATAAGTGAAATGGGTAAGGACTGCCATCTTTTGAGGTTGGCTTCTATTTGTTTTAATAATGGATTGTAGTTTAGATCAATAAGCTCTGATAGCCTAGACGATAATTCAATGCCCAAGTATTTAATGTTCCCTGAATGGAGTGTGGTAGAGGAGATGTTGGTCACCTTAAGGTTAAGTGGTAGCACTATGGATTTGGTCCAGTTAATAAGTATTCTGAAAGTCCTGAGAATTCATCTATGAGGCTGATCGTTGTAGGAAGAGACGTCTGTGGCTCCAGGAGGAACAGTAACACATCGTCAGCATATAAACTTATTTTATGATTTACTGATTTGGTCAATATTCCAGTAACTCCTTCATGCTGCCTTATAGCTGCGGCTAGAGGTTCAATAAATATTGCAAATAGTGATGGGGAAAGTGGGCAGCCCTGTCTTGTCCCTCTATGCAGATTAAAACTTGGTGAAATCTGGTTGTTTGTTCTGACTGCAGCGTTTGCTGAGCTGTATAGTATTTGGATCCAGTCTATGAATGATTTTCCAAAGCCGAATTTGTGCAGAGTGGCTAAAAGAAACTTCCAGTTTACTCTATCGAAAGCTTTTTCTGCATCTAAGGAGACGTTGGCTGACTCTAGTTTATGGGTGGTGACATAATCAATTAAGTTGATTAATCTGTTCATATTTGAAGGTTAAGTGGGTTAAGTATGTCATGTTGATTATGTTATGTTTGTTGACTGTCTACCTTTAATGAAGCCTGTTTGATCAGAGTAAATTATAAATGGAGTGATTTTTTCTAATCTTCTAGCAAGTGCTTTACACACTATTTTTAGATCTACATTTATTAGTGAAATTGGCTATAACTTGATGGGAGTGTTGGGTCTTTTCCTGGTTTTTGGAGCAGGCTTATGAAGGCAGAATTCATATTTGTGGGTAATGAATGCTGTTTAATTTCAGCTACCATTTTGTAAAAGCTGGGTGCCAGCATGGACCAGAACTCTTTATAAAATTCAGTTGGGAATCCATCTGGTCCTGGAGCTTTTTTATTGGGCATCTCCTGCAGAGCTTCATGTAGTTCTGCCAAAGATAACAATGAGTCTAGAGATGTGGATTGTTCTTCCTTTAGCTTTGGCAGTTCTAGTTTATTCAGAAACGCCTCTATGGCTGAGGTGGATGCATCTATTTGGGACGTATATAACTCTTGGTAAAAGTTTTTAAAGGTATCTTTTATTTCATGGGGATCACGAGTGATATTCCCTTTCTTATTAGTTATTGAATGGATGATTTGTTTCTCTTTATTATTTTTTAATTGGTTAGCTAGAAATTTACCGCATTTGTTAGCATGGTCAAAGTTCTCCCAGCGTAATTGATCTATCTGAAACTGAGTTTTGCAATCAATTATATTATTTAATTTCAGCTTTAGATTCCTTAGGTCTTCTAGGATTCTATCATTGGTTGGAGAGGCAGCATATTTAATCTCTAGAGATTTTATTTTTTTCTGTAATTCTAATTCAAGTAACATGTCCTTTTTTTTCTTGTGCGATGAATATGAAATAATTCTACCCCGCATAACTGCCTTCCCAGTCTCCCAAAGAACACGGTGAGATTTCCGGTGTATCGTTGATTTCTATAAAGGTTGTCCATTCTCTCCTGACATAACTGATGAAGTCTTGATCGTTGAGTAATGATGTATTAAACCTCCAATTCCTGGTTGATGGTGTGACTGTCTTAATCAACGAAATGGACATTGGTGCATGATCACTGATTGTGATAGAGTGAATATTGGTGTCAGAGACATCTTGTAAGACTGAGTTATTAACTAAAATATAATCTATACGGGAGTGAGATTGGTGAACTGGCGAGAAAAAGGTATATTCCCTGGATGTAGGATGAAGAGAGCGCCATGTGTCACAGAGACCGAAGTCATCCATGTACTGTTTTAAGGTCTGTACTAATTGCCAGTTCCTGTTGCTCACAGCTTTGCTTAGCCTGACCAACTCTAGGTTAAATACTATAATTAAAGTCCCCTCCTACTATAAGTTTGGAACCAGAATGAGCAGACAGTGATGTGAAGAAGCTGTAAAAGAAAGAGGGGTTGTCAACATTAGGGCCATACACATTAGCTATGCAATATTCAATGTTTCCTATCAAGATATTAATGATTATATATCTCCCTTCTGGATCTACAATGGTCTCGTTATGAGTAAAGTTAATCTTTTTATTTATCAGGATGGCGACCCCTCTTTGTTTAGAATTGTAACCGGCTAAGTAAGCATGTGAGAACTCTGGTGGTGCCAGAGTGTAATTTATAATTTTGGGTATATGAGTTTCCTGTAGTAAAACAATGTCTGCTTGTAGGGTTTTCAAATGATTAAATATTTTAAATCGTTTCTCCTTCTTATTGATTCCACGTACATTTCAAGTGACAATCTTCAGTGGTGTCATATCTTACCTGACTGCTGTGGAAGCCTTGTGTGTATGTAGTGTGACAGACTTTAGGTGTGTGGCTAAACTTAAGTACCTGTGTATTCTGAGTTGTGCGTTATCTATGTATGTGCACGTGTTTCCCCTGTGCAGTGGATGTTTGTGTGTGGCTGCTGGAGGGCTACATAGCTGGCTGACTACGTGGGAGAAGAATAGAGAAAAGAAGGATGTACACAGTGTGGAGTGAAAGTAGGTGAAGGAAAAAGAGTAAAGGGAAGGAAAATTAAAGTGAAAGGAAAGTGAGTGATTAAGCATGATGGGCGCTTTGCAAAGTGAGTGGGTGAGTGACATTAGATTGACAATAAACATTTACATGAAACATCTGCGAGAGAACGAGTTTGAATACTGGATGTAAAGTTATAACACATAGTTGCATTGCATCTATTATTTTTAACAAACCTTTTATATTAAACCATTGTTGTTACATACCACCTGCTAGTACAGCCACGGAGTTGCTTCCCGGTCCCGGTAGAGCTCTCCGTTGACGTACAGTTTGTCGACGCTGATGACAGCCCTGCAGCCTTCTGCCATGAACTTTTTGCAGGTGGGGAACAGTCAGCGGTGGCGGTTGAGGATCTCCTTGGGGAACTGGTCTTTGACGCTGTAGTTGGTTCCCTTCAGCTGTCTGCCCCGGCTCTTAACCAGTTCTTTCTGCTTAAAGTCATTAAACTTGGCAACGATGGGTCGAGGGCGCTGGCCATCCGGTCGTCTTCCTCTGAGTCTGTGCGAACGGTGAAACGCCATCTTGTCCACATTTTCCGCTGGGATCTTCATCTGTTGTTTAAGGAAGTTTTTTACGGTGGCTTCCGCGTTTTCCTCCGCCTGCTCTGGAATCCCAGAGAACACCAGGTTGTCCCTCATGCTGCGGGCCTGCAGATCAATGATGCCTTCTTTGATTTTTTTTTTTTTTGGCCGCTAGCTGAGCCACATCTTCCGTCAGGGACTGCACCGTTCCTTTCAGGGCCTTGTTCTCGGTGGCGAGAGAAACCACCTGCTGCTGGCTAAATTCCAGGGAGTCGCGGAGGGCCATAAACTCTTTGTGGAGGAGTTCCACTAGTGCCAGACGCGCGTCGAAGCTTGATATTCTTTTCTCGATTGACTCCAGGATGTCCGTGATGTTTTTGTCCGCCGAGCTAGCTCCAGGTGACTCAGGTAAGTCAGACGGACGGGACCTCTTGAAACTTTCTTCGGTGTTATCCAGAATGGTAAGATGGCTGAATTTTTTCCGTAAAATAAGGTACAGTCGTAGCACTTCAATGTCTCAGCCTTTACGGCAATCTGTTTGCGCGGTATCACCGGGTTTTCAGCGCGTTGGAGCTGTGTTGCGTCTATTTGGCCTATAGGTGGCGATCAACCCCCACACTGGCCTTTATGAGGCTGTCTTATACTTATGTTATATAGGCCCATGTAGAGCTACGTCACAACGCCTCCGTGGTGTAATGGTTTGTTTATTGTTAACAGCCTTGACGTGTCCATTTTTTACCCTGGGTTCGAATCCCGGTGGAAGCAGAAGTTGTAATTACTGAACATTTTTATATTTTGGCATACACAAGAATAACAAATGATTAATAGGGCTGGCTGCCTGTATTATTTAGCAGAGCTACAGCCATGTTACCAAGAGGTTCACCAGTCGCATTCGGCAGTGAGTCATAGACGGACGTTGTTCTGCCCGCTTTCATGTAAACACGGAACTCTGCACAGTTTTTTTTAAACGTAGATTTTGTTGATTTCGTTATTCATTTACAACAACATGCAAATGCTAAAGATTTTCTGAAAAGATGACTGTACACCCATCAAGTTTGGGTGAACAGAAAACGCTTGAAAGCGTTTCCGTTTTATATTCTGTTTATTTCGTTATTCCTCCTTTCACCTGTACCACATAAAGTCATTGCAGAGCTACAGCCATGTTCCTACAAAGTTAACCAGCTGTTTATCAAAAAAAATCCCATACGGTTTGCACTGTCATGTCACCAAAAATTACGAAAAAACGATAGTACAGTTTTATTAAATGTGCATTAAAAATATAAACAGAAAACGCTTGAAAGCGTTTCCTTTTTATATTCCGTTTATTTCGTTATTTTCCCTTTCACCTGTACCACATAAAGTCATTGCAGAGCTAGAGCCATGTTCCAAAGAGGTTCACCAGCCGCTTTCAGCGTGACGCACGCATGGACGTTGTTCTGCCCCGCTTTCATGTAGACACAAAACTCATCAAAGTAAAAGAGGGCTCAGTGCAGCATTTGCAATTACAACAGGCTGAAAGAGGAGGCTAAGGCAGAGGAACACAGGTCTTTGTCCTGTATGTTGATGCGCCCAGCCCCCACAGTCAGCGCTTACCTTTGCTACGGGACTGATAGCCCCGCCCACTTTTATTAATCAGACACATATGAAAGTGGGACTAACAAAATAAACGGAATGTAAAGTAAAATGCTTTCAAGAGTTTTGTCTACATCAAAGCAGACAAATCACACGTGAACGTTTTATTTTTTTTTGTAAATAAAAATAATGTTTGCCCTGTTCAGACCTGGGGAATAAAAACGATTCTGATTCTGAAAGCGGCTGATCAACTTCCTAGGAACACATTTCATATGGTAGAGGTGAAAGGGACACTAACAACCCAACGCAGCCAAGGCTGTAGCAGCAGAGAAACAATTTATTTATTTTTATTATATGATATTCTCTACAATTTAGCAGTGGTAGTCTGCCAGACCTGTGTTAAATACCATAAGAAGAGCGTTTAAAAAAGTCAAGTGAAAGGTTTTGGCGTCTCACAGCTACGTAGGTGCAGCTGATCACGCTGCCCGATCTCCCATGGAGCTTTTTCTTTGTCTCGGAGCTAAAGTATTTTACACCTATTGACCGAGTGGAGACAATATGTTAATGTCTCTGTGCCAATACGTAGTAGGGGGTGGGGTTTGAAGTTTGCTTTTGGAACTGAATCAGCATCAGACGCCGTAACTCGCGCGGAGCGAGTTCCTAATCCACTGTGTTGCCTGTGTAATAAAACATTGTTTTTCTGCAGATATTGTGGTAAATGTCATTACGGTAAAGTATAATACTGCAGCTTCCGTTTAAAGGGCACATTGCCTATGTCTTAGTGTTTTAACTGTTTAATTGCACCAAATCGTTGAAACCAAATGAGAAAACGGAAAGCGGCTTTAAATCTTTTCAGCTCGATTTTTCGTTTTTAACACGCTGCTTTGAATAAATGCCGTTTGTTTCTTTTTAATTGAGAAACAGAAAACGGTCCGTGTATGTTCCAACTGTTTGATTTGTCCCCCAGAATAAAATCTTTTTTTCCACAAAACGAGAAAACGGGAAACGGCTTTAAATCTAATTAAATTAGCTCATTTATTTGGTTTTAACACGGTGCTGTGATTAAATTCCGCTTTTCGCTTATATCAAGACAAATAAGGAAGCGGATGTTCTTTGTATTTTATTTTCTGGACAATTTACCTAGAAAACGGCTTGATTTATTCTAGAGGGGGAAATCAAACGTAGAACGTACACAGACCCGACACAGTACTTACACACGAGGACATACTGTATAAAGGCAGCAGCGAGATCAGCATTTGACAACAAACACTAGCGCGTATTGACAACTTGATCGAAGTCATCTGCCTATGAATAAGTGGCTCCTCAGCACCATCGTTGGAACGCCACATCACTGTCTGCTTCAGACGGTGACGCCACTTCCCCGATTCTCTCGTTGCCTGCATTATCACATACATGCATTTCTGGTTAAGCTCTACCTGGACACATCATCTGTCATAAGGGCTTTTCATTCAGAGTCAGAGCAAACTATAGGTCATTAAATTTTAAGAGTTTGGTTAAACTTAAGCGCTGCTATAACGAGAGAACGACTTGGTTTTTCGTTCTCTGCTTTTTTCTCAAAACGAAAAATCAGCTTTAAATCCAACTCCGTGCCTTGTGTCGAAAAAACAACAACACTTGAATTCCGTTTGTCGCTCATATAAAGAGAGGACGAAACGAAACGAATCCAGTTTGTTTTGTATTTTTTCCTCATGATCAACACACCAGAAGACGAGTGCAAATATGCATACAAAATACATTTATAACACAGATTGATGAATAAATATAGATTCCTATTTTATGTTATTATACTTATATTATTCTATTGGATTGGCTGGAGGAGGGACTGTGTCTCTCGGCTGGCCTGAAAACTGTGTAAAAACATCAGCAGCTTCGGCAATTGACAACAAACACTAGCCCACACTAGCGAGCAAAGGCACATAATAATCTATACTATTTATAATAATTAATTTATAAAAAAATTTAAATATAATATAAAATGAACTACTCTACATTTAATGATACAATACCATGCCATCGTTTTTTGTGCTTAATGTGCAGACACAGATAGAAATGAACAGTCTGACCTCACATCTTTGCGCCACCTGGTGGTTAAAACGAGACTAGCACCCTGATTTTTTTCAGCTTGCTGCAGGATTAAAAATCCTTAGTCGGGGACGCACCCGTAGCGCGCTGGCGACGCGCACGTACTGCGTAAAAAAGGTGGTCGCTTTGAAGTGCTACGACTGTAGTTATTTATTGATTTAAATTGGCGGATAGTTTGTCGCGCTGTTGTTTACTACCGGTGTCACGCCGTCTTGTTGAATTTATCGTGCTCGCGTTCTCTCACAGCATCGCGTTCCTGCTCTGTCAGAAGTCTTCCAAGCCATACATACTTAAAGTGTATGAACAAATTGCTGCTGTACTGTCATTATTATTCCATAATTTAATGTTTTTTTTGTCATTCTGCATTCACAGCGGGCTGCAAAAGTCATCTCAAAAGTCCGGCTTGTGAAAACAAAGTGTAAGTTTTATGTATTATTTCTAGTTTTACATATTGATCATCAAGATTCAAATTCAAAAAACTTTATTAATCCCTGAGGGGAATTATTTTGCACACTTTGATCGCTGTCACAGATAGAGGTACACACAAGAAGGACGGGAGATTAAAAATAGAATGCTAACACATCTACACACACTCACATCAAGTCTAATTATTATTGTCTAATTACATCTAATTACTAGCTAAAGTTTTATTATACATGTTATTTCTTGGATGAAGATTAACCCTTACAGACAAAGAAGGAGTTGTACAGGCCGATGGCCACCGGTAGGAAGGATCTCCGCTGGCGTTCTGTGCAGCACCTAATAGTGATCAGCCTCTGGCTAAGGTGCTCCTCTGTGCAGCCAGCACACTGTGTAGGTGGTGGGAGGTGTTGTCCAGGATAGAGAGCAGCAGTTTGACCAGCATCCTCCTCTCAGCTACCGCATGTAGGGGGTCCTGTTGCATCACAGTTTGGAGGCAGAGCGACAGGTGATGATGCAGACAGTGGAAGGGCTTATGAGCCAGAGATTGGTGAGAGATTGATGCAGATGATACTCGAGCTTCCTGTCCTTCAGCTGTCATTGTCACCCATGGCATCTGGCATTCATTGGCTCATCGTTACCCCGGCCCAGAGCATTCGTACTTCCACACCAGCACGAGCGGTCACAGCCAGTCCAACTATTCTGCCAGACTTAGTCCTACAAGCAGTCGAACCAGACGACCAGACCAAACACAAAGACGGCTGTCCACGTCCCGATGACTGTGTGGCCAGAATTTTCATGCAAATAGTGGACCTCACTACATACTCTTCCTGGGTCCACAAAGTGAAATGCAAGGGTTTAGATGGCAAACAAGGTCTCCCCAAAAACGTCCTGCTAAAGATCAAAGAACACGTTATGCACTGGTACTCCTCCATTATGGACAAGGACTGGAAAGATATAAGAGACCTGATAAATGAAAGGCTGCGGAACCTGTGGAAATCGGATCCCAAGACTGCTGGGGGCTGCTTTTAGAAACTACATAATTACAGTTGAGATGTACAGTATTGTATTGCTACACAAAAATTCTTATAATAAAACCATGAATAAAAAATGTATGATGAAGTTTTGGGTTTAATTACTTTTTTGTGTATAATAATGTATAATAGCTTGGTCAAACTCTGATCCAAGTCATCTGAGTACGAAACACATCACACATCATTTGATCTCATGCATGCCTCCCTTTATTTACCACCGCGCTGTCTGTTGTTACAAACAAGCACTGTGCTTCACTAATACCTTTAGAACAAAAAACAAGTTCAACAGCAGACTGTCTGTATGAAACTAACAATATAATAAATGCAATAATGAATAAGAAAATGCATTAATAACAAACCAGAACAACCAGAGTAACCACTCAGTGGCTTGTACAAATATTGTTTCATCACCACATATCAATTTCAGGAAAGAATTAGGCTTTTGCTGACATTTGTGAAGCTAAAGGCAACAGATGAACAACCATGACTAGTTGGGTCTGTGTTGTCTTGCTGTGAGTGAATGTGAGAGCTTGTTTTTAAGCTATGATCCAATTAAACACCAGCCTACTTGCTGATCGTACACAAATATTACTTCCACAGTTGACTATAAAGCTACTCATGAGGTCATGTAGACAACATGTGGTCACTAGATGTCTACACGCAGATGAGCAAAACAATGACATTAAACTCATCATTCATAGGAATGTTGTCATGTGGCTGTTGTGGTCTGGTAGAGACATGGTCCAAGTAATAGAACACAATGGATTGAAAAATGGAAAACAAGAGAAAAACGACTTGTTTCCTCAGCTTTTAATCTGGTAAGAAAATCAAACTGTTAAACCGTACACGGACCCTGCCCCTGCGATCCGCCCCTGGATAAGCTTTGATTAAAAACTAGATAAAGCATGAAATGCACAGTGAATACTTCCATGCTATGCTATGGGAATGCTTTATCTAGTTATCACAGTGCAATGCTGCAAAGCATTCACTGTTTTGTTTTTCTAAACTTTATTATTATCACTTAATTAATTAATTAATTAATTAATTAGCAAAGCATCAGCTGTAAATCAGCTGTAAATGATTACACAGCTTTCAGCTATTATTTCAAGTTTTGGACTATTTAGCTGTTTTAAGACATTGAGCTACAATTTATTAAATTAAGCAGACCTTTTCAATCTTTTTAAAGGTGCCTGCACATTCAAAATTCACTTTTGGGACATTCTGGTACGTTTATTTGACTCCCTGGGTTACGTTAAGACACTCCTGGTGTGTAAGAAGTACGCCCCCTACTTATTTCACAGAGTTTATCCAATCTTGTTCAAGAACCATTGTTTCAAATTTGGTGGACTATGTACGTCTGCATTCTCTATACCACCCACAGAACCAGCTTTGGTCCCGCCCAGACAAACCTGGACCCCTAAATGTACCTGCAACATTGCATTTCAGTCACTCACTTTAGTCACAGACAAAAGAAGAAGTCACTCACTGTGACACTGTGTGGATTAATTTTATTGTAAATAGACCGGTGCCGGCACCACTGACTAAATGCTTCTTTGTGTGTGAACACCATTTCACCTTTGAAAACGAGGGTATATTTATTATTGGGCTTGAGGTTGAAGAAGTGCTCCGTTCCTTCAAGATGTTATCCACTTGCTGCTTCCCCAAACGTAAGTACATGCTTGATACTTATTTGATGTATGTACTCCAGAAGTTTCTTTGGTTATAATGTAGCTTCCCCCCTGTGTAAGGAATGCTAATTGTTAGAACCGTTGAATCTAACAGCTACAGCGACAGAGAGAGAGACTGTTGCAAGGTGCTGACACGCAATTTGGATGAGTCCAAGCCTCTCCAGCCTTCGTCCGGTTTGAATCGTGTGATATATGGTACTGAGGTCATTCACTCAGCTCGCATTTCAGCTGCTAGTGTCATGTTAGCCGCTAGCGCGATGTTAGCGCACCGTTAGCAACTAGCGTTAGCCTCCACATGACTTTCAGTACAACTTGGGTTTGGCTGCGATAGTAAGTTGTGAGAGTCAGCTGTGTTTCTAATTACTACCGAGGCTGTCGTGTGTATGTCTTAGCCCAAGTAGACCTGTGAATTTGGGTTATTGCAAGTTCTATCTAAGTCTAACATGTATGTTGTTGCTGTCTTCTCATATGTGTTGCTTATCTAGTCAGCTAACTATAAACGTGACTGGGTTTTTTTTATACAGGCTGACGCCTGCCAGCTACAGAGACGCAAGGAGGTTGCTTCTCAAACTGACATGCCACTGAAGGCTGTGGACACACGTCTGCCTTGTAGAAGAGTTGTTGCTCACCTCAGGAGCAAAGGTATGTACATTTAACAGCAGTATGATAACTTGTTGGCCAATAGACAGTTTTAGAGATTTTGCATTTCACATTTCAGTAGTTTTCGTTATCATAATTCGATCTATATTATTGTCCATATATTTATGCAGTTGGTCAATTTATTTTGACATTTTAGTCTGTTGACGGGTAATTTGTAATTCTCGTGTTATGGTGCAGATTATGTGGAAAATGTGATGGAGACCATCTTCAATAAAGTCCTGCTGGACTCAGGTTGTTCTATGAAGGACCTTGTAAACATCCCTGTCCCACCGGCCCTCTGAGTAAAATTTGAGCAACCTGACAGAAAGGAGGTCATTAATGTCATGCCAAAATTAAAAAAAAAATAAAAGCTAAGTTGAAAACGTGTTTGCTCCAAACACCGTTACAACTGATCTAACTACATCTATATATTGTTTACATTTGTGAGGGTTGTGAGATACATAGGAAATACTGGACATTTCATTAATCTACTATTCTATTCTCCATACCTTCTAGAGTGGTGTCAAGGAAAACAGCTGCATCTTCCATCTGTACAGCAGCTGCACTGCTTCCGATGTCTTCCAAAACGTGAAGACTAAAAAGATCCTAACATCTCCCCAGCCAACTGCCCATGACTGTACTTGTTCCACTCCAGAAACTATGCTTTCAACATAACTATGAATCCTACCCGTTCATTTTGTGGTCTGCACATTGAGCTGTGAAGGTAACTTATCCAGCATTATAGTGCTGGTGCATTGGTTGACAATAAGGTTGGCTTTGACTATTGCTGTTTCACTGAACTATTTTTTATGAGGGAGAACAGACAAATGTTTTACAATATTTAAACTTTTATTGAGGTATAAGAATAAGAATAGGAATAAGAAAACCTTTAATAGTCCCGCAGTGGGGAAATTACCTCTCACAACAGCAGTACAGATGAGCAAGAATACAGGTACAGAACAGTTTGTGTTGGCACAGTACAAAGCAGTACAGTACAGTTAGAGTGAGTATGAGGTCATTGCAGGGTTATTGCACAGTAATGGGTATAAGATTTGTACCGGTAACAATATACATGATTGTTCACAGATTTACACAAATATTGTGCAGAGCAGGTTGCTATATAAACCACTGATGCAGTGGGTGAGTGACTGTGGTGGGATGTGGTCAACAGTTCTGATTGTACAGTCTGACAGCAGCAGGTAGGAAGGATCTACGATATCTCTCCTTCACACAGCGAGGGTGGATCAGTCTGCTACTGAAGCTGCTCTCCAGAGCAGACAGTGAGTCCTCCAGTGGGTGAGAGACCTGGTCCATGATGGATGTCAGTTTAGCCAGGACCCTTCTCTCACCCACCTCCTGCACCGTGTCCAGAGTGCAGCCCAGGACAGAGCTGGACTTTCTGATAATCCTGTCCAGTCTCTTCCTGTCCCTCGCTGTGATGCTGCTGCCCCAGCAGACCACACCGTACAAGGGTGGCTGATGCCACCACAGAGTCATAGAAGGTCTTCAGGAGTGGCCCCTTCACTCCAAAAGACCGCAGTCTCCTCAGCAGGTAGAGTCTGCTCTGACCCTTCCTGTACAGTGCATCCGTGTTATGAGTCCAGTCCAGTTTATTGTTCAGATGCACTCCCAGGTACTTGTAAGGGTCCACTCTCTCAATGTCCCTTCCCTGGATGTGCATCGGTGGGATGACAGCAGGCTGCTGTCTGCGGAAATCCACCACCATCTCCTTCCTTTTTTCACTACATTGATCAGGAGGTGGTTCCGCTGGCACCAGTCCACAAAGTTCTGGGTGAGTCCTCTGTACTCTGCATCGTCATCATTGGTGATCAGTCCGACGATCGCAGAGTCATCAGAGAACTTCTGCAGAACACAGTTGTCCGTGTTGTGTCTGAAGTCTGATGTGTAGAGGGTGAAAAGGAAGGGGGCCAGTACAGTCCCCTGTGGGGCCCCCACACTGCAGGTCAGAGTGTCAGACACACAGTCCCTGGCTCTCACAAACTGAGGCCTGTTTGTGAGATAGTCCATAATCCACTCCGTCAGATGAAGGTCCACACCAGCCTCCTCCAGTTTGTGTTTCAGAAGCATCGGCTGGATGGTGTTGAAGGCACTGGAGAAGTCAAAGAACATGATCCTCACAGTGCTGCTTCTCTAGGTGGGAAAGGGCTCGATGTAGGAGGAAGATGACAGCGTCGTCTACTCCTATGCCGTGTCGGTAGGCGAACTGCAGCGGGTCCAGGTAGGTTCCCACTGCAGAGCGGAGGTTACCCAGGACCAGTCTCTCCAGTGTCTTCATCAGGTTTGATGTCAGAGCCACTGGTCTGAAGCTGCTGGGGTCTTTGGCGTGCGGTGTCTTGGGCACTGGTACCACGCAGGAGGTCTTCCAGAGCTGTGGTACCACCCTCAGCTTGAGGCTCAGGTTGAAGACATGCTCCATAACTCCACACAGTTCGCCTGCACAGGACTTAAGGAGTCTGGAGCTGATGCCGTCTGGTCCAGCTGCTTTCCTGGCCTTGATCTTCCTGAGCTCACTTCTCACCTGGGTGCTGGAGAAGGATAGGGGTGGAGGGAGTGTCTTAGTGTGGTGTGAAGTGAGGGGGTGTGGTTGGGACGAGTCACCAGTCGTCAGGGCTGAGCGTAGAGGGCTTTGTGTAAAGGTGTGAAGGGCTGTGGGGGCTGGTAATCCAGTGGTATGAGGTGACAAGAGGTTCGGAGGCAGCTGCTGGGAGGTGTGAGTGGGTGCTTCGTCAAACCTATTAAAGTGTGAGTTCAGCTCGTTGACCCAGCTCAGGTCCCCCTCAGCCTGTGGGTGTGGAGCTTTGAAGCCTGAGATGGTTTTCAGGCTCCTCCACACCTCACTCACATTGTTCTGCTGCAGCTGCTCCTCCATCTTCCTCCTGTAGCTGGACTTCCCCTCACGGATTTTCCTCCTCAGCTCCTTCTGCACCCTCCTCAGCTCCTCCCTGTCCCCCGATTTAAATGCTCTCTTCTTCTCCTTTAGCAGAGCTTTAATATCAGGGGTGGCCCATGGCTTGCTGTTGGTGAAACACCGAACCCGCCTGGTGGAACCAGTGTTTTCACAGCAGAAGTTGATGTAGTCCGTTACACAGTCTGTTATTGCGTTAATGTCCTCCCCATGTGGGTCGCAGAGCTCCGTCCACACAGTGGTGTTAAAACAGTCCCTGAGAGCCTCCTCGCTCTCAGCTGTCCACCTCTTCACTGTGCGGGGCACCACTGGCTGCCTGTGTACAACATGTTTATACACAGGCAGGAGATGCAGGATGTTGTGGTCAGCTCTGCCCAGTGGTGGGAGGCAGGATGCAGTGTAGGCCTCTTTGGTGTTGGCGTAGAATAAGTCCAAGGTTTTATTGTCTCTGGTGGGGCAGGTCACATACTGGGTGTATGTAGGCAGAGCAGCTGAAGGAGGTGCATGGTTAAAGTCCCCAGAGATCAGGAAGAGGGCCTGTGGGTGCTGTGTTTGCAGCCTGCTGGTGACTGAGAGCAGGGTCTCGGAAGCTGTGTCAGCGTTAGCGGAGGGTGGGACGTACACAGCAATTATTATAACGTGTGTGAACTCCCTTGGCAGGTAGAATGGCCTCATGCCCACCGCTAACAGCTCAATGTCTCTGTTACACAGCTTCATTTTGACAGTGCAATGTTGTGGCATACACCACCTGGTGTTCACAAACACAGCCAGACCCCCTCCCTTCCTCTTACCGCTGTTCTCCGTTCTGTCCGCACGTAGCAGATGAAAATTGTCCAGTGCGACAGTCGAGTCCAGGATGAGTGACGTCAGCCAGGTCTCCGTGAACAGCAGGACGCTGCTCGTTCTGTACTCCGGCTGGTACCGTGTGAGCGCCGCAAGCTCGTCGATCTTGTTGGGGAGAGATGTCACGTTCCCCATGATGACGGAGGGGACAGCGGGCCTGAAGCATCTCGTTTTCTCCCGTCGTAGTTTTCCGGCGCGGCGCCCACGTCGGGTCTTCACCAGCACCTCAGCGGTGATCTCGTGTCTGTCTCTGGGCAGAACTACGGCGCTGCGCAGCGCGATCAGCTGCTCCGCGGTGTAAACAATGCGCGCTCTGACCCCGACGCACATCGTAGCTTTAAAAACAGCGTTTGTACTGCGCCAAACTTAGAAAAACTATAAAAAAGCTGTGTACAGGTTGTGTACACTAATGTTACTAACAAAACACTAGAAAGGTAAACTTAAATAAGTGAAGAAAGTAATAAATAGAAGTAAGAGGACAGGAGCTGTTGTGACCAGCAGCCAGCTCGACCGGCGCCGGAGAAAAAAAAAAAAATTGCCACGAAAACAATAATTTAGGTATTTCACAGGTGGTCCAACATATGTGCCTTGTCCCTCAGAAAACACTGCCCTGATCCATACCAGGGAAGATGGGATGACAACTTGGACTCTTCACCCTAGATGTCCCCAGCACCAGCTGACAAGACTTCTTTAGACTAGATACCTGCAACAACTTGAGATACACACACAGACATAGTACTGTCAAATTTATGAAGAAAAAAACAATAACTACATTTCTATTAGTTATATATTAGCACTTGATATATCATACACCTTACTAAAAGCAATTAAAAATATATTAGGTCAATATGTATTTAGAACCAAAACTATGTTTGTAAACCAGAGTTCCCAGGTACATTATGATTAATCTGTAAATAGTAAAATGTTCTAAAATTGTTTAATTTTAGAGATACTGAATAATTCCATGCATGTGTAATTGTCTGATATACTGTATATTAAACGTGTTCCGTAATAAATACACATTAAATCATACTGGCTCCAGTCCTGGATCATCAGCCATACATGACAGTAGGTTTGGTTCAGGCGTCTTAAGGTTAAGGCTAAAGATTTATCAAAATTTTAATTTAACAATTAATAAAAGTAATAAACACATGCAATATCTTAACAGCAACAGTTGCTGTCACACCATGCCTCTGTAGGCATTCACCGTTCCCACATTGGCACTTAATTACAGACAAATACGGTAAAATATAAGTTGCAGCTGAAGACCCCATTATGGAAAAAATATTTTGACACAGCAGCAGCACGAGAAAGAAAAAAGTTGTGTTATGAATATTTAGTTGTATTATTTCAGGCTGCTAATTTGCAACCATTAGTATTAGCGTAAGCAGCTAATCAAGTTGCGTAATATATAAATCAATAAATTAAATTAAATGTGAAATTGCCAGTTAGACGTACCTTGCGCCATTCGAAGTGTAACCACTTGAACAGCCTTACATTCGACTGCAGAGTCACATTTTGGATCAAACGTATGGTTGAAGTCCACTATGAGGACGAGGTAGCCAGTTTTGCTGTTACAGTCGATTCAGTGACTGTGACGTTTGATTCCTGCGGCAGATCACGGCTATGCGCTTCCTCAAAGGGGTGTGGCGATCAACTTCGCTTGCGACACACTCCGAAAACAGAGCGTTGTGGACGAAAGATTAAAACACACATTTTCAGACGGTCCGTATGGGCGATCTACAACGCTTTTTGGCATGAAAAGTTACTGAGACATCAAGGTCCAATTCTTTAGCATTGTGTAGCATTAAAAAAAAAGTATGTGCATGGACCTTTATTATTCCTCAACTTGAAATTCAGCTGCTTCATCTTCTGCAAATAAACAGTGAATGCTTCCAGCATTCACTGTTTAGTTTTTGTAACCTTAATTAGTGGGAGAGCTGGAACAGCTCTCACACTATTGATGTGTTCGCTCTTTATTATTCTTCTGCTCTCATCGTCTCAAGGCTTCATCGTAGAATTGTCGTTCAACTCAACGTTCTAAATGTGTGTCATCTTTAGGATATGGGGGCTATTACTTTTCTCGTTTTCAACTTTTCAACTTTTAATGTTATTCAACGTTTTTCGTGTTTTTTTATATTGGTCGTCTATGGGAATCATCGCTCAACTTTTTGTCAACTTCCCTCTTTTCATCAGAGTCTATCATTGTCATACTCAGCGTTTAAATATGATGTGTTTTTTGTTACATTTTTAGCTTTTCCATTAGTGTGTATTGCATGAGCTAAAGTGCGTGATGTCACAGCTAGAGTGAGAGGGCGCGCTTTTTAAAGACAGAACTTCTGTTTTTAACTCATCACTACAGCCACAATTTTCACTCTATCAACGTAATTATTTCAGTAAATTGTAGTGATACTTGTCTTCTTTCTAATCTCTTTGACTTACAAGTCAAACTCCCTATGCTCAGTGAACTGGTGAATTAATTGCACTGTTGATTCCCCATAAGAACAGTTGTAGACATTAAGCTTTTTTTTTAACTACCTGGTCTCTTATATAGTTGAGGGGGTGTTTTTAAGGAATTATTTTACCATTACAGCATTAAACAATATATGCAAATTTATAGCACAATGCATTGTGGGTAATGCACCATTACAGGAAATGATGGTAATAGAATGACCATTGCAATGATTAATGAGCAATTATTGCATTAGACTCTTCATATTGAGACTAATCTTCATGTTTAATTATAAAATTTTATTGTTTATTATTTTTTTTATTTAAATTGTTTTTTAATCACAGAATGCTGTTCAGCTTTTTCCTTTTGTTTATACAGCAGAAAAATCATAATGCATTATTTTGTATTAAACTATGCACATTTAGTTCAGGGTAGCATTTAGCAACAGCAACATTCAATCAAACAATATAAGAATCTTTCTTGATACGCCAAAAGCAAGACTGATTAACTGATTAAACAGTTATCTCCTGTACTTGTTATAGGTGAAATCAATCATGTCTCACTTGCTGTAGAAACTCAGAACAGTCTGTGCAGGCAAAGAGACACAGAACAATAGCACCTCTTGGTGTCCTCCCATAGTTGAAAGCTTCCCATAGCAGAAAGCAAGCCACACTTATTTTTCACACAGCTAACATCTCACTGCTTGCTAAGCGTCACTTCCCCACACACTCCCCTGACTCATGGTGTACCACACAAAAAAGAATAAAAACAAAAAGGAAAACATTACCACCATAAATGAACAAGATGCTAAATTAATTTCACCAAAGTTATAACATTTTTGGAATCCTAACTTTAACAGTACAAACACGAGAACGGTTCTTTTACCCATAAGCCTTAGTGGTTCAGGGTGGGACTGTCCGCCGTGGTCCACTACAATATGTTAAAATTGAAATTGCAATGATTGATGCATGATTTTGTAATAAGATTTTCTTTTAGAGCATGTCTCTAATGTAGGAATTCCTGGTTCAAAACCAGACTGGAACAAGGAATTCAACAAAATTCAGTAGAAGGATATACAGTCACGTGTAAATTTCTTTATTGAAATCAAACTGCTTTTGTTTTATTTGTGCATATTCAGCTCTGCAACTTCTTCTTTGCAGATCTGATCAGCTATACATTCAACTAATCAGGTAGTTTCAGTAATGTTTTAGTTGATTAATTACAAATAGTAAATTAGAATATTTTACAGTATAATAAGACATGTTTATGCATTCAGTTCTTAATATACCTACACTGATTTCCTTCACATAAATTGAGTTATATATTTAATATATCAGCAACTTTAAGCTATATTATAAAAGGGTCATCTATGACTAGTCATTCACACTGTTGTACACTTTAGCCATTAACCACACAGATTTTTCAAACTAAAAGCACAAATTTAGATCTTTAGCTTTATATAGAAATATTTCTGCTTTCGACTGGTTTATTACGACTTTATTATATGTCTATTGTACAGTTTAGTAATTAGGCATACATTTCCAATCCAACACCAAGCCACATCTTTAGACAAAATAGCACATTTTCTGCTTTTGACTGGTTAATTATGATTAGTTAATGAGACTATTACTGTTTAGCAATTCCCTGCACATGCGTCATCAAAAGCTTTTAAAAACATTAAAATTCAGCTACTTCCTCTGCAGCTATCAACATATCTGAAAGTAGCTTAAGCACATAACAAACAAACGCTAAAATGAAGAAAGTACATAAAGGATTGCTGAACTTGATGAAACATAGTTGAATGTATGAAAATAGGTAAATAGAGTCCAAGAGCTGAAAAAATAGTTGAATGCTGTGGAAACATTTAAAACAACTGTGCAGGGAGACAGGTAGTGTGTTTTTTTTATTATACCGTTAAATATTCTTTACATTACAGATGGAGCGGTTCAATTTCGCTGATATCAGTCGACTGTCAGTCACCTTTCTGACGCTGATCACACACTTATTACACCCTCATCAGCCGACTGTCAGCAGCCCCCCTCCTTGGTCTGTCTGGGGAAGGTGTTAAAAATGTTAATGAGGCCACCCCCATTTTAGCACCAAAGACGCAATTCCAGGGTAAAACCAAAAGGTGGAGCTTTTGAATCTGACCTGTAGAGTTAGGGTCAAACACCAAGCATAGGCACAGTTCTGAGAACAGGACATAGATATGATAATGTCAGTTCTACACTGTTTGCTAGGGCGACTTCATGTCAGAATTGAATGTTGTACTTACTTTTTAATTCATAGATAAGTATCGGCAGCTCACGCTGCCACAGCTGCCAAACTATCTTCTGAAGGTTTATCAGTTACTGGCTGTATTAGGTTGAATTGGACTTTACTAATATACCTAATGAAATTCTTAAATTCTCATTTTATATATTTAGCCATATTCACTTGTATTGTAATGTGTGTCAGTCTGCCTGCTTCAGAAGCTGTTTTAAATTAAAAAAAGAACATTTCAATGTTCTAATCAAGCTTAGATGAACATAACAATAAAGAGCCTCTTTTCAGACAGAACGATCAATCCACAGCACTAGTTAGACTGGTTTCACACCCCCCCCTTCTCCCCAAAGCACCAGAGTCCTGCAGTGCTGTTACCTGATGTGATGTAACCAGATACATTTGTGAACTACTTAAACAAAAGATTCTTTAGAGCTCCATCACTTCAAAGAGCCTAGTGGTTAAAGCACACAACTTCTTACGCACAGTTTTTTAAACAAACCGTTTTTGTTAGTTGGTGGTTTAATAAAGGAACCTTTAAAGCCTAAAGCAAGTTTTCTATACAGATTTTATAAACATCCAGTTCATTTGACCATTTTCTAAACCAGGTAGTCTGAAAGTTGGCCACATTCTTTTAGAGCAGAAATGTTTCTCAAGGAGCTTCTACATTATATGTCCTTCAATGGGGACGTGGTCTTCACACCTTCTCACAGTCCTTTGTTCAACTGATGAGCCAGTTCTTTATAGGTGTGAAGTTGAAGCCTATTGTAAATAGAGGATAATCCCTAACTTTACTCATGGTAAAGGTTCCTGCAATTTTTACATGTTAAAGATTCCTTCACTTTTGGTAATGTTTCTACTTTAGGAAAGTCCGTGAGTTAACTTGAAAATACTGGCCCAGTGGTAACATTTGGCAGAAAAGGTGATTGAAATGACAGAACTGAAAGAATATCAGATGGCATAACTCATAACACATGTGTATTCAGATGTCCATTTATTACTGGATTTGGTGGATGATGACGCTGATTTCCTGCTGTACAACCAGGCCCAGTGTCTGTCCATTCATGAGGCACTGATGCGCTTTGCCTTGTATGATTCTTCTGGCCTTGTCAACAGAAAATGGGGTGCACAGATCTCTGTATTTTGTGTCACTTGAATTTGTGTGGTAAACAAAACACAGCAGAGGCAATTTTACACCGGGAGTCTCTAGCTGGGAGCTTCTGTGCCTTAACCTCTAGGCTGTTGGTCCTCTGAGGGTGACCTACTGTACGGACAGTAACTAAATTCCTTCATACAGCATTATGTTAACAAAGCCTTGATTTGAGCGGTACCTTTAAAGTTATGGATCCATGAAGAATTTTTAAGCAGTTTACTTTCAACTGCTTAAAACTAGTTCATCACACCTACTCACTTTTGTGTCTTTTGTTCACGTAACGAGCCAGTTCTTTGCAAGTGTGAAGTGAAGCCAAACTGGGGGATAATATGAAACAGGATATCAGCTAAAAGAGGACGTAGCTGAAGAGCTTTCTCCACTTGGAGAGAAGTGTGTGTGTGTGTGTCTGAAGTTCATTTATGTTTGTAATGTGTTCTTTTTTTGTGTGGCACAACATGAGTGAGGAGAGTCTGTGTGGGAGTGACCCTCAGTGAGCAGTGATTTGTTGGGTGTGTGAATAATTATTGGAGTTTGCTTTCTACTAATGGAGCACCACAAGAGAGGCTGTCTCTTTTGTCTGTTTACCAGCACAGACCAATCTTAAATTCTGCAGACAAACACCTATAGTTGAGCATAGGGAATTAAATGTACAGTCTGTTAATTGACTTAACTTAACTCTTGTTCCAATCAGCCCAGATGAACTGTTTCAGTCTTGGATGTTGCTGCAATGTAGAAAATGCAAACTATGTGAGAGTTTTAACACAATGATGCATGAATTTTTTTTCCACTATAGAAAAAGGACAAAGCTAAAGAGATGATTAAAAAAATATAAATAAAATTTTCTTTTCAGCAGTATTGACATACTTTAAAATATTGTAATTAAACATAAAGATTAGTCAACATAATGAGTTATTGCAATTAATCATTGCAATGGTGACTTCTATTAACACCTGTTCTTGTTATGGTGCATCATCCACAATGCATTGTGCTATAAATTTGCATATATTGTTGAGTGCTGTAATGTTGAATTAATTTTTAAAAAACACCCCCTCAACCATATGAAAGACCAGGTAGTTTAAAAAAGCCTAATGTCGGCACTTGCTCTTCAACAGTGCAATAAACTCATCAGTAATATACATAGAGCTGCTGTGGACACTGAGCATTAAGAGTTTGACTTGTTAGTCAAAGTGCTACTGAGCTCAATCTCTTATCGGCTGCATGTGCGCCATGGAACAGGCAGAAACCTCCACTGATCAGCACAAAGAGCTGGAGTGTGGCTGATTTCCACCCCACCTTAACAGGCTTGTTACACCAAAACCATAAAGGATATCACAAAAATAACTTGACTTTATGAATCCCAAGGCTTACAGATGGAGCGGCAAATTTTAGCTGCCTCGTTCCTGACTGATTTCACGCTGATCTCGTCATGACATTAACATAACTTAGGTACCATTCCACCAAGCCCCCCTACACCAGTCATGACCCCCCACTGTGATGTACTTAATAATGCTGGAAGCATTCACTGGTTAAATTACAGACAATTACAGAGGAGTTACACAAACTGATGTCCGCTGGTTTAAAGGATCTCCGGTGGTGTTCTATGGGGCACTTAATACTGATCAGCTTCTGGCTGAGGGTGCTTCTCTGTCTAGCCAGCACACTGTGGAGGGGTAGGAGGTGTTGTCTAAAGTGGAGTTTGACCAGCATGCTCCTCTCAGCTACAGCATGTAGGGGGTCCAGCTCCACCCTCAAAACAGTCCTGTCCTGATCAGATTGTCCAGTCTGTTACTGTCTGCTACATTCATGCTGCTGCCCCAGCAGACAACAGCATAAAAAAACTATACTGGCCACCACAGACTCAGAACATCTGTACCACGGTGCAGACATTAAAGGAGCTCAGCCTTTTTAAAAAGTACATTCTGCTCTGAGCTTTCTTGTACACTGGTAAAATGTTCCTTTTTAAGTCCAGTCCTGTAACATGTTAATGCAAATTTTGTGTTCAAACGTGTGACATCTAGCCCCACTTGCTGGGACTGAAGGACACATACACATGCTACCAAAGGGATCCGGCTTACAGCCGGCAAACTATAATGAGCTGTGGCTCACTAGAGCAGAGGGATCCGGTCTGGATTCTGATAAACTAATGGAAGAACTAAAGGCATGTGCGCCTAACGAACTAGAGCCCCTGCTGGGGAATTATTTAAAACCCTTCCTGGCCACCCACTGAGGACCGCCAGGACACACACAAAAAAATGAGGGAGATAGGATCCATATGCCATGACCCAGAGACAAATAGGTAAAAATAAATGTATAACACTAGGAGTACTGACTATAATACTGGCCAAGTGTTCAAGTGACAGCTCGCTTTAGCTGACCCACTGAGTCATATGTGAACGGCTGCTTTTGTTACATAAATTGGCCCATTGACAGGATTGTTCATGCTGCTGGAGAATCAGCTGGGGGAGGACGGTTATTGGGGGCTTTTTGTGGAGGTAGCTCTTTGTCTCAATAGACTTTCAGCCAAAAAACAATAGAATGAGGCTGAAGAAAGTTACAAAGGTTTTAGTTTTTAAACCCGGCTCACAGAACAAAGGAACTAAAACAGAGCAGAACTAAAAAACAAAAAGAATGATGATGGGCACCATGACCTGGTGCCCTATTTTGGATGGAAGCAGTTTCAGCACACATGGAATTTCCCCTTAGTTGAGATCTATTTATAACATGGTACAAAAACTGTTTCACATATTTGTAAATAATAATAAGAATGAATTGAGTATGTTTTAGCAATTACTCAATCCTCATTTTCATTGTGCATTTGTGATAGGGTACTAACTTAAGGCCATACAGATGGAGCTGAAAATTCGTATTAAACTATGCACATTCGTCTTAAATTTACACGTTCTAGACTGTAGCAACATTCAAAAAATATATAAATATATGCTTTAGGAGTTATTTTTTAGTTGCGCTTAACTATAGGTGAAGTACGCAAAAACTCAGATTATATCTGTTGGCAAAGAGACATGAAACAATGACCCCCTCATAGACACATGATTGACACAATGACTAGCACAACACATGATTGCTCACTGAGGGTCACTCCCCCACACACTAACCTGGCTCACGGTGTACCACACAAAAAAGAACCAAAACAACAAGAACACATTACAACCATAAATAAACAAAGATGGTAAATTAATTTCACTAAAGTTATAACATTTTTTGAAGAACGGTTGTTTTACCCATAAGCCTTAGCGGCTCAGGGCGGGACTCACCTACAGATGGAGCGGCAAATTTTTGCTTTCTGCCTCGCTCCTGCTGGATTTCACGCTAATCTTGTCATGACATTAGCATGACTGAGCTACCATTCCACCAAGCCCCCCTACACCAGTCATGACCCCCCTACTGTGATGTACTTAATGCGTAGCTGCCTTGTTATTACCCCTAAACCTTTTTTTAAGAAATGACCTGCAATTGCACAGTCATGCACCAGATGGAGCAGTGATGTGTAATCCAGGCCCACAGGTAGACTGGAAGTGCATGAGATTTATATATATATATATATATATATATATATATATATATATATATATATATATATATATATATATACTACTACTACTACCCAAGTAACCCTAGTCAGAGGGGCTACATGCAAAGAATGTGCGGTGAATGGGAACGGAGAAACCCACATTCAAGGCTGACGGCGAAGCAACTACTAGCTCAGTGTTCCAACATCCACAAACGGCAACTGCTATCACAACTTGAGATTGACGAGATACAAAACAAATGCTACGGCAAGGGGGAGCCAGGACGCCAGGTCAGAGGGGAGGTTTCACCATCTCCCCAACCGGAAATTGGGTACGAAGCCCCAATAAGCACAGATACGCTGAGCGAGGCAGCGACTGACCTGAAAGATAAGATCATGGCGAGATTGAACAGGCAACCCCGAAGCCAACTACAACGGCTAAGTGAAGTACCATCAGAAAATCTCATGGAAGATGTGAATGCAGCATTGAGAGCGATCCCTACCACAACAATCACAGAAACCAATGAGCTGATATACGCTTCAGCATCAGTGATCCTAGAGATGCTTGGCTATAAGAGCAACCATGGGAGCCATGAGAAACAATACCCACCATGGAAACGAAGGTTGGAGGCAAAAATCAAGGCAGCTCGGAGGGAAGTGAGCCAAATGACAGAGGCCCAGAGAGGTGCAATGAAAAGACTGATGCCCAAGAGGTACAGCCAGATGCCCATACCTGAAGCACTCGAAACTGCCAAGCAAAGGCTACAAGCCTTGGCCAGCCGCCTAAAGAGATACACCAGAGATAACGAAGCCAGACGAATAAACCGGCTGTTCGCAACACAACCTGCGAAAGTGTACTCTCAATGGCAGGGTAATAACAACAGAGCAGACCCACCAAGGCTGGAAACTGAACAGTACTGGAAGGGTATATGGGAAAAGGAGGCATCACACAACAGTGATGCACAGTGGCTGGTGGATCTGAGGGAAGACCACAGCAACCTCCCTGAACAGAATCCAGTGACTATCACGGTGGCAGACATCCAACATAGAGTCTCAGGTTTGAAAAACTGGACAGCACCTGGCCCTGACATGATCCACGCCTACTGGCTAAAGAAGCTCACTGCAATCCATGAGCGCCTGGCAGCACAAATGAACCAGCTGCTAAGGGATGGGACTCACCCTGAATGGCTAACCGAAGGGCGAACGATCCTGATAATGAAGGATCCCTCAAAGGGTACAGTCCCATCCAACTACCGGCCAATAACCTGTCTCTCCACAACATGGAAGCTCATGTCAGGCATCATCGCAGCTAAGATAAGTGGGCACATGAGTCAATACATGAGCGAAGCACAGAAGGGCATTGGTAAGGATACCAGAGGAGCCAAACACCAACTCCTGGTAGACAGAACAGTCGCCCAAGACTGCAGAATGCGACACACCAACCTGTGCACAGCCTGGATCGACTACAAGAAAGCCTATGACTCAATGCCACACACATGGATCACTGAATGCTTGGAGCTGTACAACATCAACAGAACTCTAAGGGCCTTCATTGCAAACTCGATGAGGTTGTGGAGAACCACCCTTGAAGCCAATGGGAAGCCACTTGCCCAAGTATCCATCAAATGTGGCATATACCAAGGAGATGCACTGTCCCCACTGCTGTTCTGCATAGGTCTGAACCCCCTCAGCCAAATAATAAACAAGACTGGCTATGGATACCGACTCCGGAACGGGGCCACCATAAGTCACCTCCTCTACATGGATGACATCAAGCTGTACGCCAAGAGTGAGCGAGACATCGACTCGCTGATCCACACCACCAGGATCTACAGATCGGACATCGGGATGTCATTCGGACTCGAAAAATGTGGGAGGATGGTGACAAAGAGAGGCAAGGTAATCCACACAGAAGGGGTCTCACTCCCAGAAGGAAGAATAGCAGACATTGAGGACAATTACAAGTACCTTGGAATACCACAGGCAAACGGCAACCTTGAACAGGCAACAAGGAATGCGGCAACAGCCAAATACCTCCAACGAGTAAGGCAAGTCCTATGAAGCCAGCTCAATGGCAAGAACAAATCCCGGGCAATAAACAGCTACGCTCTGCCAGTGATCAGATACCCTGCGGGAATAATAAAGTGGCCAAAGGAAGAGATACAGACCACAGATGTTAAGACACGAAAGCTCCTCACCATGCATGGAGGGTTCCACCCCAAATCCAGCACCCTGAGACTGTATGCTAGCCGCAAGGAAGGAGGCCGAGGACTAGTGAGCGTGAGAGCCACTATCCAGGATGAAACATCCAAGATCCATAAGTACATCAAGGATAAGGCCCCGACAGATGACGTGCTGAGTGAATGTCTCAGGCAGTGGAGAACAGAGGATGAGATGCTGGATGAGGGACCATCATGGGAGGACAAGCCCTTGCACGGGATGTACCACCGGAACATAACTGAAGTGGCTGATCTCAACAAATCCTACCAATGGCTTGAAAGGGCTGGGCTGAAGGACAGCACAGAGGCACTCATCCTGGCTGCACAGGAGCAGGCCCTGAGCACCAGAGCCATAGAGGCCCAGATCTACCACACCAGACAAGACCCAAGGTGTAGACTGTGCAAAGAGGCCCCAGAGACGGTCCAGCACATAACTGCAGGGTGTAAGATGCTGGCAGGCAAAGCATACATGGAACGCCATAACCAAGTGGCTGGCATAGTATACAGGAACATCTGCGCGGAGTATGGACTGGAAACCCCAAGGTCAAAGTGGGAAACACCTCCCAAGGTGGTAGAGAACGAGCGAGCCAAGATCCTGTGGGACTTCCAGATCCAGACTGACAGAATGGTAATGGCGAACCAACCAGACATTGTGGTGGTGGATAAAGAGCAGAGGAAAGCCGTAGTGGTGGATGTGGCAATACCAAGCGATGGCAACATTAGGAAAAAGGAACATGAGAAACTAGAGAAATACCAAGGGCTCAGAGAAGAACTGGAGAAGGCTTGGAAGGTGAAGGCCACAGTGGTGCCTGTGGTGATCGGAGCACTAGGGGCTGTGACCCCCAAACTGGAGGAGTGGCTACGACAGATCCCTGGAAAAACATCCGAAATCTCAGTCCAGAAAAGTGCAGTCCTAGGAACAGCAAGGATACTGCGCAGAACCCTCAAGCTCCCTGGCCTCTGGTAGAGGACCCGAGCTTGGAAAGTGGATGAGACCACCCGCGGAGGGTGAGAATAGAGTTTGTATATATATATATATATATATATATATATAGTAGTAAGTAGTAAGTATAAGCAGTATAAGTAGTTAGTAATAAGTAGAAAATGACAGCAGTTTTAAATTGCCCTTTAGTCAAACATTCAGTCAAGATCCACATGGATATTTTATTTGTTCTAATTATACTATGTATTACTGTATTGTAATGATTAGCACTAAAATTACTGGCAATTTTTTTTCAACAAGCCAGGAATAAATGACAACAGACAAAGACAAAAAGCTTCCTCAGTCTGAGGGAAGTTTCATATTATCCTCTAGTTTGGCTTCACTTCACACTTGCAAAGAACTGGCTCCTTACGTGAACAAAAGACACAAAAGTGAGTAGGTGTGATGAACCCTCCCCCAAGAAGGACACCAGACTGAAAGAGTTGACATGACTCAACTTCCACACAACTTCACCTGAGCCATAAAAACCAGATATATTTGTAAACTGCTTAACAAGAAAATTCTTCATGGATCCATAACTTTAAAGGTTCCGCTCAAATCAAGGCTTTGTTAACATAATGCTGTATGAAGGAATTTAGTTACTGTCCATACAGTAGGTCCCCTTCAGAGGACCAACAGCCTAGTGGTTAAGGCACAGAAGCTCCCAGCTAGAGACTCCCGGTGTAAAATTGCCTCTGCTGTGTTTTGTTTACCACACAAATTAAAGTGACACCAAATACAGAGATCTGTGCACCCCATTTTCTGTTGACAAGACGAGAAGGATCAGACAAGGCAAAGCACATCAGTGCCTCAAGAATGGAGAGACACTGGGCCTGGTTGTACAGCAGGAAATCAGCATCATCATCCACCATATCCAGTAATAAAAGGACATTTGAATACATATATGTGTTATGAGTAATGCCAGCTGATATTCTTTTAGTTCTGTGTCATTTTAATCACCTTTACTGCCAAATGTTACCACAATCGGATGATTGGCTCAATAATTTTCAAAAATTTTCAAGTTAACTCACAGACTTTCCTAAAGTAGAAACATTACCAAAAGTGCAGGAACCTTTACCATGTAAAAAGTGCAGGAACCTTTACCATTAGTAAAGTTAGGCATTGTCCTCTATTTACAATAGGCTTCACTTCACACCTGTAAAGAACTGGCTCATCAGTTGAACAAAGGACTGTGAGAAGGTGTGAAGACCACGTCCCCCATGAAGGACATATAATGTAGAAGCTCCTTGAGAAACATTTCTGCTCTTAAAGAATGTACCCAACTTTCAGACTACCTAGTTTAGAAAATGGTCAAAAGAACTGGATGTTTATAAAAACTGTAAACAAAACCTGTTATGTTAAAAAGAAAGCATTTAGTTTATGGTTCATTTAAAAGTTTCTTACATTAAACCACCAATTAACAAAAACGGTTTGTTTAAAAAAACTGTGGGTGGGAAGTTGTGTGCTTTAACCACTAGGCTCTTTGAAGTGATGGATCTCTGATAGATCTTCTGTTGGTTACATCATGTAACAGCACTGCAGGACTCTGGTGCTTTGGGGAAAGGGGGTGGTGTGAAACCAGTCTAACTAGTGCTGTGGATTGATCGTTCTGTCTCAAAAGAGGCTCTCTATTGTTATGTTCATTTAAGCTTGATTAGAAGATTCAAATGCTCATTTTTTTTTTTAATTTAAAACAGCTCCTGAAGCAGGCAGACTGACACACACTACATCCAAGTGAATATGGCCAAATATATAGAATGAAACTGATAAACCTCCATAAAGTAGTTTGGCAGCTGTGGCAGTGTGAGCTGCCAATGCTTATCTATGATAAAAAAATGTAAGTACAACATTCAATTCTGACATGAAGTTAACGTTTCAAGTTTTCTCAACTTTTTAGTTGACTGTTTGGACAGACTATTGTCTGTCTGTCTGTCTATCTAGCAAACAGTGTAGAACTAACATTATCAGATCTATGTCCTGTTCTCAGAACTGTGCCTATACTTGGTATTTGACCCAGGTCAGATATACATGTATACAGATCAGATACTAAAGCTCCACCTTTTGGTTTTACCCCAGAATTGCGTCTTTGGTGCTAAAATGGAGGCGGCCTCATATTTTTAACACCTTCCCCAGACAGACCAAGGAGGGGGGCTGCTGACAGTCGGCTCATGAGGGTGTGATAAATGTGTGATCAGCGTCAGAAAGGTGACTGACAGTTGACTGAAATCAGCTAAAATGAACCGCTCTATCTTTACAAACTGCTTGCTGTCAACTGAGGGCATGTGGGTCAGTGAGTGAATGAGGGACCTAAAAGTGTTTTATTTGATGACATCAAGAAAAGTCTGTAGACACTGTCACATGCCCTTTATTCTTTGCATATGTGTAAAATGTTTTACACATATGCAAAGAATGTTTTTTGTCATAAGACGGCATAGTGAGGTACAGGTTAAGTGGAGCTCCCGCCCCCCCCCGTGGTGCGGCAGTAATAGCTGTCTTTACGTAGCAAAAGCAGCCGTTCACAGGGCGTCCCCTCTTTCGAGCAGGTCAACTGAAGACCCGGCCAGTTTTAGTGGAATGCGCCTCTATCTACAGTCTTTCTAGTGTTAATAAGTGACAGAGAAAATACAAACTAAGAGTAATGCATAGCAGTAACAACAACCACAAAACTACCTGCCAAACTAAAACTCACTGTACAAGCAGGATAAATAATACCTACACACACTAATAATACTAGATGCTCAACTAAGAATCTCTGCATAAGCAAGAAAAAAGATTACTATACATTCAAACTGATCACTGGATACTGAACTAAGATTTGGTGCATAAGCATGATAATAACTAATGAACAAAAATGTAAAGTAAAAAATGGACAAACACAACAAATGGACAATCCTGGACGCCAACAAACTAAAAAAGACATTATACAAACTAAATCCTTACTACTACCACCTTACAATAGTAAACCAGTAAATCTTAATCAGTTACATACCGAGGTCATTGCAGGCTGTACTTGCATACAGTACACAAGGGCATGATAACAGATTTGTCAAGTGAAACCAGCTAATAGATGAAATAAAACATTACTCTGAAATACAGAACAAAATAAACAAACCTCCTGCACAAAATTAACAGCCATTGATTTAGCCTGCACCCATGACTGTGGCAGAACAGTCTGTTTTGGAAACACAAACACAAATGAATTAACGAACCCACCAGAATAAACACTATGGGAACTGGTTGGTTTATTTATTAGTTCAGTGGACTACTGACTGTATTCACTACTGGATCTAAACCAGTCATGTTCTGACATTCGTTCTGCTTCACATTTAATCTCCTTTAAATCTTATTACAGCTTATTACTGCTCTACTTTGCGCTTTCAGAATTCCTTTTAGTGTGTATTATGCTAGATCCTATTTTATTTGTTTAAAAATTGGTTACTTTGATTTCCAAGCAGGTAATCAAAGCAGCACTGTGATAAGTTATAAGGTGTTGTTTGTCTGATGTTGTAGTTTAGATTGCTGAGACATCACTGCAAACAAATGTTTTATCATGTTTTAAATAATTAAACTAAAAATGTGAGGATTTGGTTATAAGACATTGTTATTTCAGGCTTCATAATTCTCCTCAATCATTTTCAGTTGGTAGTGTGCTCATGGTGTTTTTGTGTGACCCTCCAGGACATCAGTGATGGGATTCCATGGTGCGAAGAACGTCTGATCCGCAAAGTTCTTTTCCTTTCGCTCAAGGAATTTAGAGACACACACCATTCCACACACAAGCACTCACTCAAACGCACTCGGACACACAACTGCAAATTAAAAAATGCCCTCTTACACGTCCCACAAAAGGCACAGGCCCTACCTAATGCACACAGACAAAAAAACACATACACAAGACAGAGGGGCTATGCAATGCCGCAAAGGCAATCAAACATATACATTAAGAAGAACTTGCACATTTCAGAACAAGTACACTGTCTTGAACCCACCAATAAGAAAAAGGTGAACCTGTCATTGTTTGACTTGCACAAATCAAAAAATAAATCCACCCAGACACATAACATGCAACCACAATTAAAGCTTTGCACTAAGCAAATTCCAAATGATAAACAGCATCCACACGTAAAAGTATATACACACACATTCCACAGAGGTTCTGCACCAACCAGGACATTACGTTCACACAAAACACATCTGCCAAGCAAGGAACGCACAGAAGGTGAAACACTAAGGGGGCCAGGCTGGACCCTGAGGTCACACACCCCCACAGGCCTTACTGGTAAGTATGATCAATTATTCCAATATTGCTGCCGTAAAAGTGCTGTTAGTAATTCAGTACGTTAGCAACTGCTGTGAGACAGTTCAACAACCACTCAAGCAACAACATCTCAACAGTAATTCCACATTATCTAAATAACTGCTTTTCATCACTAAAGTAAATTCAACCTTTCTATCCTTTCAAGATTTAAGACATTTAAGACCTTACATAACCCATCATACTGTATAACTATGTTAGGTTGAAAACCTTACAAATCCAACTTGAGGGAATAGTAGAGAGAAATTGTTTTTTTACTTGCCCCAGCCTACCAGGGTGGGAAACCATCTGCTTTATCTGGTTGGAGTGAGAGGCTAATGAGGAGAAAGTAGAAAATAGGCCAGAAACTGCACAAACAGGTATACAGGTCAGTGGCTGGTGTAACCTTTTGAAAAGTAGGAGGGGGAGATGGAGAAGAAGAAGCAGAACTATTGTCAAAGGACAAAGAAAGTTAGTGACATAGTAGAACACAATGGTAAAATAAACACACTTGAAGTGGCACTATACCCCCTCACTGTCTCGATAAAACGTACATGTCCCTAACCTTACTGTCTGTCCATTTAATATCAATTTAACATCAAATAGTTTTTTTGCTATGCAGCTTTAATTAATGAAGACTAACATAATTTCAGATATATCCAGCCACATTCACAGTCTGTATCACCTAATCTAAATGCATGATCTTAGGAAAAAACAGACACCCCCACTTGAAAATGACATCAGTGGCTACTCATCTTTCAGTGTAGTTGGCAATGTTGGCAAAGATTTACTACTTAAGAAGGCCACATGCAGTCAGACTAAGCTTTGACAGAACACACAATATTCTGTCAGTGTTATGGTCAGATGATTTTAAATTGAATCCAAAAATTTGAATTATTTAGCCTGAATTAAATCATATTTAATTCAGTATCTAAACTTTGGGTATACTTTTATTTGCACTGGGTATTACCACCTAACAGTAGGCACAAATTATGTTGTTACTTTGTTGGAACACAAAAAATATTAGCAATTGATAATAATAGGTAAACACGTCTGTGTTGCAAGTCACATGCAGCAAAGGGAAAAGAACAGCATCAAACAGGCAATGCCTAAGCCACTTACTAATTTCTCTACTGCTATCACCTTTTACTTATTGCTGTTATGAAGAACAAACTTATTCGGTTTCAGTTTCCCTCAGATGATCCGATGAGATCTGCTTTCATTCAGTGATAATGGATGCTGAAGCTCTGCAGTAGTACTTTTCCTGGGCCTCTTGATAATGTATACCTCTAGCACTTATCTTCAAGAAAGACCAACAAAAGAATAGATTTTTTTTTTTTTTTAGACAATACCTTTTTCAATAACGAAAAGACACCACAATATTGATGCTGGATTAGCAAAGTTGAGACTGGTGGTTTAGGGCTTTGAGTAAAAGTTGTAACTTGAGTTTCCGGGGATCTGTTGGAACACACACAGGGATAGTGTGACCAAGTTCATTTGTAAGTAACATGATGAAGTTATGGTGCATCTTATCCCAGGTCAATCTTGTAGTTTAAAAATTACACAAGCTAAAGGTAGATGAATGTCATTGCATGTTCTTGCAAGCCTTAAAGGTTCTGCACAATGACTTTAAGATGCCCATGTAATTTAATTGAAATACTTTTGTAAATATAGCAAAGTCTATATTTATCCTTGCTGACAAATAGCTGGTTTAACTAATACTGACACAAGGGGGTGATTCTGTTTATCAATAATGTTGTTTGGATATGTTGTTTTTATCGCTCTCCAATGTAGGAGTTTGCTCTGACAGCTCAGTAACCCCGAAAACATGTCTGTTTTCACGTGAGGCTGCAAAGCACAATAATTTTTACTTTAAAGAGAGGTTAATTAATATAAAAAATGTAAATCCGAATTTTGTAGATAATTTCTAAAAATGATAGGATGTCTAAGCTGTAACTGCTTTCTTAAGGCTCTCTGAATAACCGGAGCAGTCAGTCCCGGTCCCTCATGCTATCCATTCCAAGCTGGAACTGGTCTGCAAAGACACAAACTCAGCAACGCCATCTCACCAGCATCCATCGAAGGGATGACCCTGCCAACAAAAGGTCAGTTGGTGTAATAACCACTGCATGCTCTGGTTAACGTCTGAAAATATTTTTGTTATTACTATTACTGCTATGTTTGGATAGAAACAGCAAAGCTGGAATGTAGCCAAATTATGCAACTTGTTGGCAAGGTAAAAGAAAAAAAACACAATGTTGAGTTACATAACATAAAACTAAGCAGTAAATATTAAATAAAAGTAATCATTAAACAAAATGATTGCACAATTACAAATCAGTGTGTGTGTGTGTGTGTGTGTGTGTGTGTGTGTGTGTGTGTGTGTGTGTGTGTGTGTGTGTAAGCAGACCAAGGCTGCAAGCACAGAGGAAGTTTGCCCAACCCCCCTCCTCCTGTCTAGAACCCCCCATTTCGGTGACATCAGCGCAGAATAACCACGACCTTAACCTGGTCACTTTTAGCGGTCAGACGAGACATCGACCAAACACTGAAGATTTCTTGTCTTTTCTCTGTTTAAGAGGTAAGCTACAAGTACAAAAGCAGCCTGTACAAGACATTTATAATTCTTCTAATAGCAATGAAATAGGACTTCCAATCCCAAATTGAGGGGATTGCAGACTGAGCCAATTCACAAAGGGATTACCTGAGGATTGAGTGTTAGTATATAATATATGGGGAATGGCTAAAAGGAACAGAGGTTTAGGGAATACGGGACACACTACTTGCAGGGGTCTAGAGTAAGTAATAAACATTACCAGGGATACTCGGATGTAGTCAGGAAAAGGAAAATGGCATCAGTCATGTGACTACCGTAACTACGTAGCCAAAATAATTAAATATGAAATGGTTATAGCAAGACCGCCTAAACAAAATTAAAAACACACTGCTGAGATAAACATAACCCCAGATAAGCACCCCGGTCATTGTTCTCTAAGCATTCACAGTAACAGGTAGTGACTCCATAATGAGTAGTATGACAAATAAAATACAATTATGTGCAACACACAATCCACACATCAAAACTAAACATAGGACCACTATACATTAAGGGAGAGTGTAGCTAAGGTCAACAAAATATGAGCAACAGTAATGGAGTCCGATACAGAGGCAGCCGGTAAAAGTGTCTACCCCCACCGTGTGTGGGTTTCAAATCTGCCGTGTTAGTGCCCAGTTTGCACTGCGGGAGGAGTGTGTTACGTCCTTCTGGCCTGTAGGTGGCGATTGACTCCCACTTTTGGTCCTAAAACATCGTAGTTGCTTACGTCATATAGCCTCTTGTAGAACAACCAATGATCAGGTCTTGGGTGGCCTAGTGGTTAACGTGCATGGCCACAACGTTTTTTTTTGTCCGGGGTTCGAGTCTGAGTGGAAGCAGTTTTTTTATTTTAATTATTGGAAAAACAGCGTCTCATCATCATCATGTGATCACGAGATGACAACGTTGTATTACTTAGTGCATGGATCACCAAGACCATGAACCGCCGGTCGCGTTATAGTATGAAGTTATGAACGTAAGTAAATTATGGCAAATTATGGCAGTTTAAAACCGAAAATAAGAAGCTGAACGGTGCGCCCTCCCGCGTGCAGCGTTGGATTTGTGGCAGACAAGCTACTGTAACCCTGATTTCTCGCTGTTGGTACGGGCTACAATTTTCTTTACGTGGAATGCTTCTTTAATGCACCACACGGCAAGACAGTACGGCACATGTACACTTTTTTCTTTACGCCGCTCTTACCCAACGCGCGTCACATTTTCCTGTCCCTCGTCAACAAGGACAGGTAGGAACTAATGTTCATGACAAATAAAATCACAGTAGCTGAAATGTCACGTTTCCCAAATATAAAATAAAAAAATAAAAAGGAATACTAACTAAGGTTACACTACTACAATTTAAAAAAGTTAAAAAAAAGTCATTTAAAAAATGATCTAGACCAAAGGTCGGCCACCGGTACTGGGAGTCGCAGAGGGCAGCAATATTATATTATTTGAGAACATTCAACATTTGTTTTTTAATCCAAAGAAGACATAAAAGTCAGGGCTCAGAGATCTAACAGATGATAAAACATTGTCAAGGCATCGACAAGGACAGCTAACTCGCTTTTCCCTGCTTCAAACAGCTGCTGTAACTGAGAGCAACCCGTGCGGCATCACCGGTCAATCTGGAAACGTATTCATTGGTTCGGACGTTGTTCTGCCCGCTTTCATGTAGACACAAAACTCGTCAAAGCAAAAGAGCTCAGTGCAGCATTTACAAATCACATGTGAACGTTTTAATTTTTTGTAAATAAAAATAATGTTTGCCCTGCTCAAACCTGGGGAATAAAAACGATTCTGATTCTGAAAGCGGCTGATCAACTTTGTGTCACATTTCATATGGTAGAGGTGAAAGGAACACTAACAACCCAACGCAGCCGAGGCTGTAGCAGCAGAGAAACGCAGATCTTTGTCCTGCGTGTTGATGCGTGTTTCCCATCCCCCAGTGTCCCTGCTCTGGGACGTGGATGGCCCCGCCCACTTTCATTCACCAGACGGACATGAAAGAGGGAATAACGAAATAAACAGCTGGGTAACTTCGTAGGAAAACGGCTGTAGCTTTGCAATGACTTTATGTGGTACAGGTGAAAGCAGTAATAACGAAATAAACGGAATATAAAAGGGAAACGCTTTCAAGCGTTTTCTGTTTATAATTATTATTGCACATTTGTTAAAACTAGATGGGTGTCGTTTTTTTGTAATTTTTGGTGTCGTTACAGTGCAAAAATAATGTTTTCCCTGTTCAAACCAGGGGAAAAGGCGATTCTGAAAGCGGCTGATCAACTTTGTAGGAACACATTTTATATGGTACAGGTGAAAGGGACACTAACAACCCAACGCAGCCGAGGCTGTAGCAGCAGAGAAACGTAGATCTTTGTCCTGCGTGTTGATGCGTGTTTCCCCTTCCCTCAGTGTCCCTGCTCTGGGACGTTGATGGCCCCGCCCACTTTCATTCACCAGACGGACATGGAAGAGGGAATGACGAAATAAACAACTGGTTAACTTTGTAGGAACATGGCTGTAGCTCTGCAACGACTTTATGTGGTACAGGTGAAAGAAGTAATAACGAAATAAACAGCTGGTTAACTTCGTAAGAACAGCTTGTAGTAGGAACTGGTATATTAGTATAGTGTACTATTAGTAATAGTATTTTCATTTTAAAATGCACTGCATATTTTAAACGAATGTTGAAGTGCTACAAATAACTTCAAAACAAATTATCGCTACATTTAGTGCGCCACTCCCCCATTTCTCTCGTAGCCTGCATTTGCACATCCTTATATTTATGTATTGGTCACTCTCTGTCTGGACACATGACTCCGAAACACATCACGTGTTTGTGTAAGAGTTTGATGTCTCCATCAAATTATAAGCAGAGGTAACGAGAGAACGACTTTTTGTGTTTTCCGTTTGTCTCAAACAATAAAAACATATTACCTCCAATTCTGTGTCTTTTTGTAAAAAACAAATATTTTTGCCTCTTTTATTGGTTTAAAAGGCGGTGCTTTGATTAAAATCCGTTTGCCGCTCATCGGAAGAGAAACGAAAACGCCGGTGAAAGTGGCTGGATGGACAGATGGGAAATCAAAATGTTGAAACGTACACGGGTCGAATAAGTCACATCAGCCACTCATTCAGTTACAATGACACGCACAGTCAAACAAGTCAAACTGCAGTTCTGCAGAAACAGAGTAAACACGTAGGAACAAACATGTTGCTGTAATGCGTCGCTGTAGATCTGCTGATTTCTGGCGTCCTGTCAAAATTATGATCAACAACTGCTGTAAAACAAATTCCTATGATTATTGCGGTTATTTACGTAAAATCTACGCAGATGGACTGCGCTCTACGTCTTTACTTGCGCATTCAAATTATATTAATTAAACCGCGACGCATAATCACGGAATTATGTGAAGTCAATATGTTGTATCAGATGTTACAGCGGTGGGTGTGTACATATTCTTAAGAGACGCCTTCTATTTAAAGACACGAAAAAGCTGAAGAGAATGAAAATAAGAACGTGTTGCTGCTGTGGCGCTGCCTGTTTTAAACCACACAGAACAATTATAACTTTGCAGTGAACAGAAAATAACTAAGCCATCAACAAGTTGTTGCCCTTCACACTCCCCAAGTTTTAGCACACAATAGATACTTAATAGTAAAAGCTTAATAGTACAATAGGTCTGGTGTAATATATGTGTGTTACAGGTATAAACAGTCGGACCTCAGTTACGAGCTTTGGAGGCTTCTAATCAACGCTGCGCCACCTGGTGATTAAAACGAGACTAGCGTCCTGATTTTTTTCAGCCGGCTGCAGGATTAAAAAAAAAATCTTCAGCAAAGGGTCCAGAGCTATCTGAGCCAGGACCAGCTGTGAGCGTAATCAAAAATGCATAATTCAGTTTTAGGCATGGCCTGGTAAGGAGGATGTCTGCCTCCTGCACCTGAACTGGTAGCCTTTTATTACCTCCTTCCTGTCTGAATTTGGTAATAACTGATTAATTACTTAATTATTAAATTTACATATGGACATAATTTTTGTATTGTTTTCTAATATTATTGCTTAAGCCAAACATATAAAATTGAATTGAATTGAATTGAAAGCTGACATCATCTGAGAGAGGGTCTGCAGTATAGCGCTTTTCGTCTTTATTAGCCCTCCCCCTTCCACTTCACACGTCTCCAGTCCAGCAGTGGCACCCACTCCCACATCTGTACACCTCTCCACACCACCCCTTTCCAAAACCAGTGCAGCCCTGCTCACACCACCACCCTCCACAAGCAGCACACTGCCCCCCACTCTCCCTAACTGCAGACCAGGTGAGGAAACAACTAAGGCGGCTTAAAGGTCCCTGATAATACAGATTTTCACTCTAAAGAATATTGGACTTCAATATTTCATCAACATGTCTGTAAGTTTTCATTCCATAAAACCCTGTAGATCGTCCACACAGCCTCTGTCAATTTGTGGTTTTCAGTCAAACTCAGTGAAGAAGCTGTTTTTAGGGGTGTGTTGCAAGCGGAGCTGTTTGTCACACCTCTGTGCGGAAGTGAAAGCTTTTTTTTGACCCATCACAGGTTTTGGACACGATAGGTGACAATAGTGCAACATTAATGTAAGCCACTGTAATTCTCATCAGAAGAAGACAACACGCACCTCAAGAGAGAAACAATAGCTTCAGTTCTTTCGGTAGTGGAGTCCAAGCACATTTGTTTGATCCAGAACCCGACCCTAAAGCTGGAGAAGAGGCTGCTAAAGTCATTACATTTCGACTGGTGCGCTTTAATGGTATTGTCGCACTTACTTCAGTTTATTTGATTTATATAATTTGCTAAGCGACTAGTGGTTGCTAATGCTAACACTTATGGTAAATGGCATATGCAGCTTGAATCTTCGTAACACGATGCACCTGGACAACTCAGGTTAATAGAAAACACTGCTTTAGCTTACATTATACAAATAAATAAACGTTTGAAAGTACAGCTGAAATAATATAAATACATTTTACGCTGTTTTTGTCTTGCTTGTGCTGCTGCTCTGACATAATTTTATTAAATTGTGCATTAATATTCAGAGCAATCACTGCATGGCATACTTTGCGAACAAACAAAGCATTGATTCAAATTATATATTGACCTAACATATTTTTACTGCTTTTAGTAATGCTTTTTAGAAATGTTTTTGATCATTCTTGATAAACTTGACAATAATATGTCTCTCTCTATCTCAGGGTGTTACAGGTATCTAGACTACAGAGGCTAGTGAGCTGGTGCTGAGGATTCCTGGGGTGAAGAATCTGAGTTGGCATCATGCGTGGGTTGTAGATCAAGGCAGAGTTTCCTGATAGATAAAACATTCACTGCATATTAGATTTAAACCACCTGTGGAATAACTCATTTATCATTTGAGTAGAAATGTGTTTTTGTGTGTGCAATACTAATATTAAAAATCTTTTTAAACAATTGCATTTTTAATATTTATAATATTTTTATATTTACACATGCTTTTTCTTACGGTTAGTTCACCTTTTTAGATTACCATATTAGAAAGGGAAAAACATGTAATTTCAAGATCCATGCACACACTTTTTTCATGCTCGACATTGCTAAAGAATTGGACCTTGATGTCTCAGTAAGGTGTCTGTAACTTTTCATGCCAAAAAGCGCTGTAGATCGCCCACATGGCCCGTCTGAAAATGTGTGTATAAGCTCTTGTCCACAACGCTCTATTTTCGGAGTGTGTCGGAAGCTAAACTGATCGCCACACCCCTTTGAGGAAGCGCATAGCCGTGATCCGCAGTGGGAATCAAACATCACGGTCACTGAATCCATTGTAACAGTGACGCTGGCTAACTCGTCCTCGTAGTGGAGTTCAACCATATGTTTGATCCAAAATCTGACTCTGAAGTCGAATGGGTGGCTGTTGAAGTGGTTACACTTCGACTGGCGCAAGGTACGTCTAACTGGCAGATTCACGTTTAATTTAATTTGATTTATATAATACGCAACTTGATTAGCTGCTAACGCTAATACTAATGGTTGCAAATTAGCAGCCTGAATAATACAACAGAATATTCACAACACGACTACAGCTTGTTTGGGAGCATAGCTTGATAAACTAATATAAACTAATTTTTACATGTTTTTTTTTATTTCTTGTTCTTCTGCTGTGTGAAAATATTTTTTGGGGTCTTCAGCTGCAGCTTATATTTTGCAGCATTTATTTGTAATTAAGTGCCAATGTAGAAACAGTGAATGCCTACAGAGGCATGGTGTGACAGCAACTATTGCTTTCAAGATATTGCATTGGTTTATTACTTTTATTAATAAATTAAAATTTCAATAAATCTTACCTAAAGACGTCTAAACTAGCTGCCAAACCTACTGTCATCTATGGTTGATGATCCAGGACTGGAGCCATTATGATTAAATGTGTATTCATTACAGAACACATTTAATATACAGTATATCAGACAATTACACATGCATGGAATAAATCAGTATCTCAGAAATTCATAAAAAACTTTAGAACATTTTACTATTTACAGATTAATCATAATGTACCTGGGAACTCTGGTTTACAAACATAGTTTTGTTTCTAAATATATATTGACCTAATATTCTTTTAATTGCTTTTCGTAAGGTGTATGATATATCAAGTGCTAATATATAACTAATAGAAATGTAGTTATTGTTTTTTTCAGTACTATGTCTGTGTGTATCTCAAGTTGTTGCAGGTATCTAGCCTGGAAGTCTTGTCAGCTGGTGCTGGGGACTTCTAGGGCGAAGAGTCCAAGTCATCCCACCTTCCCTGGTCTGGATCAGGGCAGTGTCTCCTGAGGAACAAGGCACCTATGTTGGACTTAGACCACCTGTGAAATACCTAAATATTGTTTTTTTCGCAATACCTCAATAAAAGCTGAAATATTATAACACATTTGTCTGTTTTCCTTCATTAGGTATATACATATAAAAATAGTTCAGTGAAACAGCAATAGTCAAAGCCAACTTTATTTTAACCAATGCACCAGCACTATAATGCAGGATAAGTTACTGTCACAGTTCAATTTGCAGACCACAAAATGAACGGGTAGGATTCATAATTATGTTGAAAGCATAGTTTCTGGAGTGGAACAGGTATAGTCAAGGGCAGTTGGCTGGGGACATATGAGGATCTTTTTTGTCTTCACGTGTTGGAAGACATCGGAAGCAGTGCAGCTGCTGTACAGATGGAGGATGCAGCTGTTTTCCTTGACACCACTCTAGAAGGTATGAAGAATAAAATAGCAGATTAATGAAATGACCAGTATTTCCTATGTATCTCACAACCTTTACAGATCTAAACAATAAATAGAGGTAGTTAGATCAGTTTTAATGGTGTTTGGAGCAAACACATTTTCAACTTATTTTATAGTGCTGGTTTGTTAAATCTTAGCATGACATTAATGACCTCCTTTCTGTCAGGTTGCTCAAATTCTGCTCAGAGGGCAGGTAGGACAGAGATGTTCACAAGGTCCTCCAAAGAAAAACCTGAGTCCAGCAGGACTTTATTGAAGATGGTCTCCATCACATTTTCCACATAATCTGCACCATAACACTAGAGTTACAAATGACCCGTCAACAGACTAAAATATCAAAATAAGTTGACCAACTGCATACAGAGTAAATACATAGACAATAATATAGATCAGATTATGAATACCACAACTACTGAAACGTGAAATGCAAAATCTCTGTCAAATAAAACTGCATATTGGCCAATAAATGATTATACTGCTGTTAAATGTACATACCTTTGCTCCTGAGGTGAGCACTCTTCTACTCTTTTACAAGGTATCCGCGTGTCAGTTTAAGAAGCAACCTCCTTGTGTTTCGGTAGCTGGCATGTGTCAGCCTATATAAAAAAAACACGTCACGTTTACAGCTAAAGTAGCTGACTAGATAAGCAACAACACACATGTTAGACTTAAATAGAACTTGAAATAACCCAAATTCACGGGTCTACTCGGGCTACAACGTACACACGACAGGCTCGGTAGTAATTAGAAACACTGCTGACTCTCACAACTTACTAGCGCTAGCCGCTAACGCTGCGCTACCATCGTGCTAGCAGCTACAATGTGAGCTGAGTGAATGACCTCAGTACCATATATCACACAATTCGAACCGGACAAATGCTGGAGAGGCTTGGATTCATCCAAATTGCGTGTCAGCACCTTGCAACACTGTCTCTCTCTGTCGCTGTAGCTGTTAGATTCAACGGTTCTAGCAAATAGCATTCCTTACACAGGAGGGAAGCTACATTATAAACAGAGAAACTTCTGGAGTACATACATCAAAAAGGTATCAAGCATGTACTTACGTTTGGGGAAGCAGCAAGTGGGTGCTTCTTCAACCTGAGTGAATTCTTCTTTTTGTCTTTTAAATGGCGGGTGGCAACCAACTGAAAGGTGCATTAGCGCCACCTCCTATGGTAGACTGCACAGTGAGTGACTTCTTCTTCTTTTGTCTGTGACTGGAGTCACTGAAACAAAATGTTTCAGGTACATTTAGGGGTCCAGGTTTGTCTGGGGGGGGGCGAAGCTGGTTCTGTGATTGGTCAAGCGAATGCAGACGTATCCAGTCCGCCAAATTTGAAACGATGGTTCTTGAACAGGATTGGATAAACTCTCAAAAATGTAAAATAAGTAGGGCGCGTACTTCTAACACAACAGGAGTGTCTTAATGTGACCCAGGGAGTCAAATAAATGTACCAGAATGTCCAAAAAAGTGAATTTTGCATGTGCATGGACCTTTAAATACTATGATTTCCTGAATAAAAGTGTTTTCCCCTCATAAAACAGAATTCAGTGAAATATGTTATAGTCAAAGACAACTTTATTGTCAACCAGAAAATGAACCAGTATTCCAAAACTGGAAGAAACTGTTATACTCACTCTCCAATGTGCTGGAGGGCAAAGTCTGGGGGTTTGCAGGGCCTTGCAGTAGAAATGCTTGATGGAAGTAGGGTAAACAGACCATGTCCTGGGTAGTTGGTAAACTTGGTTAGGTTAAAGATTTGTTTCTGTAGCAGGCCAGGTATAGTTGTAGAAAGATGAACAGGGAAATGTCGTGATCTTTGTTCTCATCACTATTTGGAGGACTTTGAGCGGGAGCAGTGCTTTACCAGAAGGAAGTTGTGGCTGTCCTCACCATCACCTCATCAAAACAAAGGTACTGCAGTCACAATTGTAGATTAGTGAAATGTTCAGTATTGTGTAGGTCACAACCTTCTCTAATGTAACAATACACAATACCAGACAAAAAATGAAACCAAACAAGAGGACAGGCCTGCCTTTGCTAAAACAACAGATAAACATAGTTTAGTAATAGTAACAATTCAAATATAAAATCTAAACAGTCTATACCAACTAAAATTAAAATCTTCTATTGCCTAGGAATTGATCTTCCTCTTGGTAAATATACATACCTTTACTTTGGAGTACTGAGTAGCAGATGTCTGTGTACCAGCAGTCTACAGTGATTTCTGTTTGACAACCTCCTTGCCCGTGGGTAACTGGGATAAGCCCTCCTACAGTATAGAAAAAGACAATGTTACATTTACTGTAAATTGTATTATGGTATTGGTCCTACAAAAATAATGACTATGGTACGCAAGCTATAGGTAACTGACCAGTGAACTATATAATACATTTTGATCAACATGACATAAACATTTGATAATGTGGCAAAAAGCAGGGAATTGAACAAAATCATTTGAATGGATCTACCCAAGCAGTTGCAACTTGCTTCAGAGAAGAGAGAAACTGCTTATATGCACAAGTGACATCATGATGTGAAGATTGAACAAATATATTTGAGAATTTCATTCTGATCTGAGAATTGTACTAAAGCGACTAAGAAAAACTGTAATGCCTTGCCCAAGAATGCATCAAGTTCCTGATCCAGGGATCAACCATTTCTGTTGATGAAAAATTGGTTAAATGGCTGTTAAAGCCTCTTGACATGTTAGAATCTAAAAGTTTGATAAAAGGCAAATCTGTTTTCTAAAATTGACAGAAGGCTACTATGAATATTCACTATAGTGAATATTCATAGTGCTGTGCTGTGATGTACTCTGGATCCAAACTAGCATACTTTATATGGCTTATTCCTGTTCATCATAAAACTGCTCTGCAGCTGTCTCACAGTAATTTTGAAAATTACAAGCACATTGACTGTTGGTCAGTACTGGCTAAGATGTCCGGATCCATGTTTGATTAGATGACTTGAGAATCATCATCATTTTGAGTTTAGTGTAAATGACATTGGTGGGTTTAAAGAAGAACCAATGTGCTTAATCGTTAACTCACAAAACATAAAGCATTTATATTTTGACTTCATAGGTTCTGCAGCTTTGCCCAGCAACATGGCCTTTTTGGCAGGTGGAGAGAAAGAACCCAGTCCTGTGCATCTTACTTCTTATCTTTCCACCAACCACAGGACTGCCGCTGAGAACATCAAGATATTCAGTAGAACTACAGGTACGCCATCTACTAACCTCCAGTTTTTTTTCCTCATGGCTTTATAAATATGTCCAATGTACTTTGTTTCTGTCCTACAGTGCAGCAGGACTCAAGGTCTCTGAAAGTGAGACCTGAAATCGCCTTGTACCCTCTGACAGCCAGGGCCCAGCGGAGGTGTGCTAGAGAGATGAGAGAGGAGCATCGGCACATGAGGAGAGAAAGGATTAACACAAAACTTATTAGACCTCTACAGGTCAGAGGAAATAAAATTGATTTTATCACTTATTCTACACAAGGCTGGAATGGTTTTATAGTGGTTAGCAAGGTTTCCTCAAGGCTCTGAGTGGATTATGTTGGGGATATGCAAGGAGCACAAATAATAATAATCATTGTTTATTGTGGCGGCCATTTTCTTTATTATAGTATATTTTAGTTCTCCAGTCTGCACGTGACTAGTCCTGCATACTTTACGCTAAAGAAACCATTCAAATATCAAAATATTCAGCTTTATAAGGAGACGTGGGGTATTATTTTTCACATTCATATCTTTTATATGTTTTAAAATATTAAACTTTTTTTTGCCCCATTGAAGTGAATGGAGAAAGCCCCTCAAATCCTCTTCAGCTTTGTCTAATTTCCGCTTTAACTACTTCAGCATACTTTAAGCTACAGACACCATTTCAACTACAAAACAATCTTCAACTATTAATACATTGTTCAGCATTTTAATATACTTAAAAGTTTCTGAGTTACAGAGGAATTCTCAGCTTTTCCATTAGTGTGTACTGCAGGAGCTAGAGTGTGTGATGTCACAGCTGGAGTGCTCTTTTTGAGCAAGAACTTTTCTCTTTAACTAATGATCTAATGATGTGTCTGGTTAAAGGGAACAGATCATGCAAAATCCCATTTTTAGACATTTTGGAGCGTTCCTATGGCTTTATGGGTCACATTTAAACACTGAGCACGGTGGACGTGCATTTCCTCCTTTTTTCACATTTTGAGCCTTCATCCAAAGGAGATAGACCTCCTCCCACTCTGAAACCTTTCCTCCCAAGTCCTCCCCTATAAATAGTTCAGTTCTTGGGTGTTTTAACCAACACCAAAGCCTATTCATTTGCTCAACAAGTAAGGACTCAACAAGGGATTAACAAGTAAGGACTTTTGTGGGATACATTATTTTAAATGGACCAGAGCTGGCAACACTGCCTCTGCATTCATACATATGTGCATTTCAAACAAGAGTGCATAAAATGCTGGATTTGTTTCATGGCTCCTGTTGAGAAAAGGATCTATTCCTACAATATGTCATCCAAGTACATGCTTGATAATTATAATGTTATAAAATGTTAGTTTGTCTGTTTAAAATGTAGTAACCCACGTGTGAGGCAAGCTAATAGCTAGCTATGCTAACGGCTAAAGCCAGTCACGCAAGCCTTTGTCCCCTTCAAATGTGCTTATGTGGGCTCCTGCAGCCACACACCTGTGTGCATTCGAGCAGCTACAAGCTGGGAGCGGTGGGTCTACCTTTTGTCCTTTTACTGCAATTACATACACCTGGGAGGGACAGCTAATAGCTATCGGCCTTCGAGTGGCTAGAGGCAGGGAGCAGTGGATCTAGCTGTAGCTCTAGTAAGTACATGCTTGAGACTTGTGATGTCTTACTATGTTACTTGGTCTGTTTACAAAGACAAGCTAATAGCTAACTTTGCTAACGGCCACAGCCAGTCAACCGAGCCTTTGTCACATTCAAATGTGCTACTCTGAGTTGGCAATCACACATCTGTGTGGGGAATAGCTATGGGCCTTCTGTCGGCTACAGGCAGGGAGTGGTGGATTGAGCTTTTGTCCTGTTGAAATGTGCTGCCGCTCCTCTTTGTGTGTTGCGTTAGTTGTTAGCATGCCATTAGCCCTTTGCACTTTAGAGCTACAGCTGGGTGATTACTACACTAAGATATTGCAGATAAACGTGGTTATGTCTGTTATTACCCCGTCCTGTGTCACAGCCTAAATCAACTTGTAATTTGGGGTTATGTCATTGTTCTGTTAAAATTCTAACATGGTTAGTTGGAATGGTAACTGTCTTGTGTTGCAAGCTTAGCTGCTAATTAGTTACATCTCTACAATAACTTCTGCTTATCTGGTCAGTTACCTATAGCTTGTGTATCATAGCCATTATATTAGTAGGACCAATACAATTTACAGTAAATGTAGCATTGTCTTTTTCTATACTGTAGGAGGGCACATCCCAGTTACCCACATGCAAGGAAGCTGTCAAACAGAGAAATCTTTGCAAACTGTTGGTACACAGACATCTAGTCAATGCCAGATATCAATTCAATGAGTTACCAGTTATGAACAAAAACTTTCTTGCAATATAACCAAATCAGTCTGTAATGTTGTGAATTCTTGTCGCAGGTAATGACCCCTGTTTCAATCTGAAGAACAATGCACACAAAACTAGATTCCTTTTAACTTTTTATTAATCTAATACTACTGGATATATGAAAAACGTAATACGGAAATACGCAAATTAACAGAACAGAAAATGAGCAACCAATCAGAATGAGATGATCAGCAATGAATGATTCAATGAGTGAAAGGACAAGGAATGGTCAAGACCTAAGTGTGTAATGGCTTTGATCAAGCGTTTGTTTCTAACTTATAAAGGACAACTAATGAATTTGGAATATTCAATTTTAGCGCTTTGAGAAACAACAGAATTCTCAGAGGATTAGAGATGTATGTCTTCCCTTAGTTTGGAGCTGTAGGCTGCTGTACATTGTGTCCCGTTACCGGCTTGGTTGAGCAGGCGTGCCCTCTCTGATCCAGGTAACACAGCCTCTGGAACAGGAATGTGTGAATTTGTGATACTTTCAGCTTTGCAGAGTTTCTTGAGACGACTTTCTAACCTAACAAAATTCGTATTTCTAAGTTTAACGTAAGTTTACAAAATTTAAGAACAAAGGAAAATTAAAGAAAAGTAATGAAACGCAAAAGGAAAAGGTGAAAGAAGTTTGAAGATAGAGGGAAATCCGATTCCACTAGGGTGTCACTGCTTTAAATACCTCTGGGGCAGTGGTCACTTCAGGGCGGAGAATTTAGTTCAACCAGTGGTGAAGAGTTCCACCTCTTCAGATCAGGTATCAAACTATTTGTTTTGGATTGCTCCTAAATTTGGGATAACTAAGCTTTCCTCTTTTCATCAAGCTCAAAGTTCCATCACACCATAACACAATACACATGTAACGATATACATGTATATATATATATATATATATATATATATACATGTGTATATATATATATATGTGTATATATATATATATATGTATGTATGTATGTATATGTATGTATATATATATATATATGTAAACACACTCTATTCTCACCCTCCGCGGGTGGTCTCATCCACTTTCCAAGCTCGGGTCCTCTACCAGAGGCCAGGGAGCTTGAGGGTTCTGCGCAGTATCCTTGCTGTTCCTAGGACTGCACTTTTCTGGACTGAGATTTCGGATGTTTTTCCAGGGATCTGTCGTAGCCACTCCTCCAGTTTGGGGGTCACAGCCCCTAGTGCTCCGATCACCACAGGCACCACTGTGGCCTTCACCTTCCAAGCCTTCTCCAGTTCTTCTCTGAGCCCTTGGTATTTCTCTAGTTTCTCATGTTCCTTTTTCCTGATGTTGCCATCGCTTGGTATTGCCACATCCACCACTACGGCTTTCCTCTGCTCTTTATCCACCACCACAATGTCTGGTTGGTTCGCCATTACCATTCTGTCAGTCTGGATCTGGAAGTCCCACAGGATCTTGGCTCGCTCGTTCTCTACCACCTTGGGAGGTGTTTCCCACTTTGACCTTGGGGTTTCCAGTCCATACTCTGAGCAGATGTTCCTGTATACTATGCCAGCCACTTGGTTATGGCGTTCCATGTATGCTTTGCCTGCCAGCATCTTACACCCTGCAGTTATGTGCTGGACCGTCTCTGGGGCCTCTTTGCACAGTCTACACCTTGGGTCTTGTCTGGTGTGGTAGATCTGGGCCTCTATGGCTCTGGTGCTCAGGGCCTGCTCCTGTGCAGCCAGGATGAGTGCCTCTGTGCTGTCCTTCAGCCCAGCCCTTTCAAGCCATTGGTAGGATTTGTTGAGATCAGCCACTTCAGTTATGTTCCGGTGGTACATCCCGTGCAAGGGCTTGTCCTCCCATGATGGTCCCTCTTCCAGCATCTCATCCTCTGTTCTCCACTGCCTGAGACATTCACTCAGCACGTCATCTGTCGGGGCCTTATCCTTGATGTACTTATGGATCTTGGATGTTTCATCCCGGATAGTGGCTCTCACGCTCACTAGTCCTCAGCCTCCTTCCTTGCGGCTAGCGTACAGTCTCAGGGTGCTGGATTTGGGGTGGAACCCTCCATGCATGGTGAGGAGCTTTCGTGTCTTAACATCTGTGGTCTGTATCTCTTCCTTTGGCCACCTTATTATTCCCGCAGGGTATCTGATCACTGGCAGAGCGTAGCTGTTTATTGCCCGGGATTTGTTCTTGCCATTGAGCTGGCTTCTTAGGACTTGCCTTACTCGTTGGAGGTATTTGGCTGTTGCCGCATTCCTTGTTGCCTGTTCAAGGTTGCCGTTTGCCTGTGGTATTCCAAGGTACTTGTAATTGTCCTCAATGTCTGCTATTGTTCCTTCTGGGAGTGAGACCCCTTCTGTGTGGATTACCTTGCCTCTCTTTGTCACCATCCTCCCACATTTCTCGAGTCCGAATGACATCCCGATGTCCGAGCTGTAGATCCTGGTGGTGTGGATCAGCGAGTCGATGTCTCGCTCACTCTTGGCGTACAGCTTGATGTCATCCATGTAGAGGAGGTGACTTATGGTGGCCCTGTTCCGGAGTCGGTATCCATAGCCAGTCTTGTTTATTATTTGGCTGAGGGGGTTCAGACCTATGCAGAACAGCAGTGGGGACAGTGCATCTCCTTGGTATATGCCACATTTGATGGATACTTGGGCAAGTGGCTTCCCATTGGCTTCAAGGGTGGTTCTCCACAACCTCATCGAGTTTGCAATGAAGGCCCTTAGAGTTCTGTTGATGTTTTACAGCTCCAAGCATTCAGTGATCCATGTGTGTGGCATTGAGTCATAGGCTTTCTTGTAGTCGATCCAGGCTGTGCACAGGTTGGTGTGTCGCATTCTGCAGTCTTGGGCGACTGTTCTGTCTACCAGGAGTTGGTGTTTGGCTCCTCTGGTATCCTTAACAATGCCATTCTGTGCTCTCACCCCAACCGGTCGAGGCAGATGGCCGCCCACATCCAGTCTGGTTCTGCTGGAGGTTTCTTCCTCGTTAGAGAGGGAGTTTTTCCTCTCCACTGTTGCTGTCAAATTAAATGCTTGCTGTATGTGGGATTTGTTGGGTTTAGTTGTGTGAGGTTTTAAACCTTACTTTGTAAAGTGCCTTGAAATAACTTTGTTGTGATTTGGCGCTATATAAATAAATTGAATTGAAAAACTGAATTGAATTGTGCTTCGCTCATGTATTGACCCATGTGCCCACTTATCTTAGCTGCGATGATGCCTGACATGAGCTTCCATGTTGTGGAGAGACAGGTTATTGGCCGGTAGTTGGATGGGACTGTACCCTTTGAGGGATCCTTCATTATCAGGATCGTTCGCCCTTCGGTTAGCCATTCAGGGTGAGTCCCATCCCTTAGCAGCTGGTTCATTTGTGCTGCCAGGCGCTCATGGATTGCAGTGAGCTTCTTTAGCCAGTAGGCGTGGATCATGTCAGGGCCAGGTGCTGTCCAGTTTTTCATACCTGAGACTCTATGTTGGATGTCTGCCACTGTGATAGTCACTGGATTCTGTTCAGGGAGGTTGCTGTGGTCTTCCCTCAGATCCACCAGCCACTGTGCATCACTGTTGTGTGATGCCTCCCTTTCCCATATACCCTTCCAGTACTGTTCAGTTTCCAGCCTTGGTGGGTCTGTTCTGTTGTTATTACCCTGCCATTGAGAGTACACTTTCGCAGGTTGTGTTGCGAACAGCCGGTTTATTCGTCTGGCTTCGTTATCTCTGGTGTATCTCTTTAGGCGGCTGGCCAAGGCTTGTAGCCTTTGCTTGGCAGTTTCGAGTGCTTCAGGTATGGTCATCTGGTTGTACCTCTTAGGCATTGGTCTTTTCATTGCACCTCTCTGGGCCTCTGTCATTTGGCTCACTTCCCTCCGAGCTGCCTTGATTTTTGCCTCCAACCTTCGTTTCCATGGTGGGTATTGTTTCTAATGGCTCCCATGGTTGCTCTTATAGCCAAGCACCTCTAGGATCACTGATGCTGAAGCGTATATCAGCTCATTGGTTTCTGTGACTGTTGTGGTAGGGATCGCTCTCAATGCTGCATTCACATCTTCCATGAGACTTTCTGATGGTACTTCACTTAGCCGTTGTAGTGGGGTTCGGGGTTGCCTGTTCAATCTCGCCATGATCTTATCTTTCAGGTCAGTCGCTGCCTCACTCAGCGTATCTGTGCTTATTGGGGCTTCGTACCCAATTTCCGGTTGGGGAGATGGTGAAACCTCCCCTCTGACCTGGCGTCCTGGCTCCCCCTTGCCGTAGCATTTGTGTTGTATCTCGTCAATCTCAAGTTGTGATAGCAGTTGCCGTTTGTGGATGTTGGAACACTGAGCTACTAGTTGCTTTGCCGTCAGCCTTGAATGTGGGTTTCTCCGTTCCCATTCACCGCACATTCTTTGCATGTAGCCTTTTGACTAGGGTTACTTGAGTAGTAGCATTCCAACAGAGCCTTGTTCTCGCATCTCAGCCATTTCTTTCTTGTTCCAGTAGCCCACTTCTCGCCAAGGTACTCTGGTTCCCCAACACCTGACGCAGACCTTGTTAGACCGGGCGACGTCTGAGCCGGTATCTCATGTGGTTCATTGTCTCTCATGATATGAGGTAGGCGGTAGCTTGAAGGGTCTTGCCCAAGGACCCACACTGGATGCCTATTCGCCCTAACAAGGATTCGAACCGGGAACCCCCCCCCCCCCGCATGCAAGTCCTGTGACTTTACCGATTGAGCTATCCAGCGAGCCATATATATATATATATATATATATATATATATATATATAGACACAGACCTAACCAGGTCTGCGTCAGGTGTTGGGGAACCAGAGCACCTTGACGAGAAGTGGGCTACTGGAACAAGAAAGAAATGACTAAGCTGCGAGAACAAGGCTCTGTTAGAATGCTACTACTCAAGTAACCCTAGTCAGAGGTGTTACATGCAAAGAATGTGCGGTGAATGGGAACGGAGAAACCCACATTCAAGGCTGACGGCGAAGCAAGTCCAGAAAAGTGCAGTCCTCGGAACAGCAAGGATACTGCTCAGAACCCTCAAGCTCCCTGGCCTCTGATAGAGGACCCGAGCTTGGAAAGTGGATGAGACCACCCGCGTGGGGTGAGAAGGGAGTATATATATATATATATATATATATATATATATATATATATATATATATATATATATATATATATATATATATATATATATATATATACTTTTTTGTAAATAAAAATAATGTTTGCCCTGTTCAAACCTGGGGAATGAAAACGATTCTGAAAGCAGCTGGTCAACTTTGTAGGAACACATTTTATATGGTACAGGTGAAAGGGAGATTAACAACCCAACGCAGCCAAGGCTGTAGCAGGCATAGAAACGCAGATCTTTGTCCTGCATGTTGATGCGTGTTTCCCCTTCCCCCAGTGTCCCTGCTCTGGGACGTGGATGGCCACGCCCACTTTAATTCACCAGACGGACATAAAAGAGGGAATGACGAAATAAACAGCTGGTTAACTTCGTAGGAACATGGCTGTAACTTTGCAATGACTTATTGTGAAGTACAGGTGAAAGGGGAAATAACGAAATAAACGGAATATAAAACCGAAACGCTTTCAAGCGTTTTTGGTTTATATTATATTTTTAATTGCACATATGTTAAAACTAGATGGGTGAGCGGTGTACTGTCATCTTTTCTATAATTTTTGGTAACGTTACAGTGCAATAATGTGTGAACCTTATTTAATTTTTTTTGTAAATAAGCAAAGCAGCAAAACTGTCTTATTGTATTGTTGATGTTCTTTATTGCTTCCTTCGGTGAGACCGCAACAATGATACTCGTCCTTTCACGTTATAAATCCAAGCACATAGCGGTGGAACATTGTAACAGTGGATGTCACTCATAGACTCATAGGAACATGAGTCAGCAAGCCCATGCGTCCCACCCCACAGAGTGCGTCGGTCATGGCCCTCTTTAGGTGACAAAAGCGGCTCTTGGCAGGGTGCCAGCTCGAGCGTGCCGGACAAATGAACACCCAGAAGTTGTTAGGGGTATATGTAAAGGTGTACGTCCTTTAGTAGTTCTAGTGTTAAATGCTCTTTTTAATTTAAAACAGTTCCAGAAACAGGCAGACTGACACACACTACATCCAAGTGAATATGGCTGAATATATAGAATGAGAATTTAAGAATTTCTTTAGGTACATTTGTAAAGTCCAATTAAACCTAATACAGCCAATACCTAACAAAACTCCAGAAGGTAGTTTGGCAGCTGTGGCAGCGTGAGCTGCCGATGCTTATCTATTATTAAAAAAAGTTAGTACAACATTCATCTCTGACATGACGTCAAGTCAAGTTTTCTTAACTTTTTAGTTGACTGTTTAGAGAGACTATTGTCTGTCTGTCTGTCTGTTTGTCTGTCTTCCCAAGCCAACAGTGTAGAACTGACATTATCAGATCTATGTCTTGTTCTCAGAACTGTGCCTATACTTGCTGTTTGACCCTAACTCTACAGGTCAGATACTAAAGCTCCACCTCTTGGTTTTACCCTGGAATTGCGTCTTTGGTGCTAAAATGGGGATGACCTCAACATTTTTAACACCTTCCCCAGACAGACCAAGGAGGGGGGCTGCTTACAGTCGGCTCATGAGGGTCTGATAAGTGTGTGATCAGCATCAGAAAGGAAACTGACAGTCGACTGAAATCAGCGAAAACAAACAGCTCCATCTGTACTTTCAAAGTTAACCACCAATGCAATTTATTTGCTTTACGTTTCTGGTTCCGACTGAATAATTACCAATTGTTAATGAGACTATCACGGAACGGCAGAGAGAGGACCCAAATGCACAGCGCCAAGGCAGAAGGCAGATGGTACGATTAGAGGGTTTTAATACAGGAATCGAAGTCACAGACAGTCCAGGTCATACACGGGTAAACACGGAGTAGAGGCACAAAGGGAGCAGGCGTAATCGGGTCCGGCAACAGGCTGAGTCTTCTGTCAATAACAGAAGACTCAGATTTACGCGTTGGAATCAGCAGGCTTAGTCAGGTCCAGTTAGCAAGCAGGGTTCAACAACAGAATCAAACAGGGTTAGAGTACCGGGCTGGGATCAGGCGAGAATCAACGGTCAGGCGCACGGAACAGGGTCAACGATGAGATGAGCGGAACCAATAATTGCTGGAACGCGCAGACATGGATTCACTAACAACGATCTGGCGGATAACTGTGGTGACTACTGGTGCTTAAATCCGGGTGGCTGATTACTGATCTGAGACAGGTGTGTGTAATGAGGACCGGGAGTAAAGCGGAAACTAACACGATGAACAGAAACCGGAAGTCCTTCAACATAAAACAGGAAATAAAACTGGAACCAAACATAAAAACTAAGACCTTTCAAAAATAAAACTGAAAACAAGACCAAAACCTGACAGAGACTATTTTACAGTTGAGTAAATAACCACACATGCACACTTATTACGGTGCTTTTATTTTGAAAGGGCTTAATCTAAATATTTTGCTTTAATAGGGCAGTTCAACCATGGTTATTATGAGTGTAAGTGGGGAGTCCACAAGTCTCAGCGGGGGATCTAGGTACGGCTTCCCAGCCTGGCGCTTGATTTTGGTGCCTGTGTTTGTAATTGCTATGTTTATTCACTACAACCTAGGTGAAGGCTTACATGCCTAAGTGGTTTCTTTGTTTAGACATGTGGGACCTTAATAATACCCAGGGTTTATTGGCTGGTTGGTTATGAATGGCTCTGGCCTGTCCATTGATAAATTGGGATTGCCATTAGAATAAAAATTGCTGTAGCTGTAAAGTTAAGGAAAGAAGCGTGATCACATACAAGACAAAAGCCGATGAAGCAGATGTGATACAATGTGTGCAGCAAGATTCTGTGTACCCACAATGCAGCTCTGCACTTATTTGCCCTCCTCAGATCATTTGTTTGGTACAGTATATGCTTTTTGCACCTCACGTTACACAGACATTTTTTGGACAAATATAAAAACAAGCCCAGATTATGGAGGTTCAGAATACTCAATTGTATGATTGTTTCATAATAATGTAAAACATAACTAAAGCAAATTCTTCGAGTAATACTTGAGAGCTGCCGAAAAGATGACAAATGTTTATAAACGGCTGACGTCTAAATGTTGACTACAAGATTAAAAAGTTGACAAGAATTAGTTGAGAAAGATAAAAAAATTCACCAATGAACATTGTTCAATCACAAAAAGGCTGACAAAAAGTTAACCAGTTTGCATTTAGCTTTGTTTTTATAATTTTAGCAAAACCTTCGATCTTTCAGCTGAAAAAACTCTCTTCACTTTAAAATTCTCCAAATCTTTAGCTCTCTTCAGATACACTTATTTATGCTTGAAATGCTTCATTTACTTTTAGCTATGTTTTAAATGTTTCAGCAACTTTTAGCAAATCTTCAGGATTGCATTAAGCATCAAAACATTTACTGTGCATTTTCCTATGGATATGCTATGGATATGGATATCTAGTACTAATAAAGATTTAAATAAGAGCTGTTGCCAGCTCTTCCACTGAATATTGTTTAAATATTGTTTTTGTGGCCCAAATTTCTCAGTGATAAATTACCAATTCATATAACTTAATGCTAACCTCAGTTTCTACTATGAGCAACCTTGGTGTCAACTTTGAGCACGATTTCCTATATATTAAAGACATATCTGGAAATTTTACTTCCATCTTAGGAATATTACAAAAAATCATCTAGGTATAGACGTGGAACATTCATTGGCCGTCATTTATTTAAGGAATCTACTGATTCTTCTGAGGCCTTGAACATTCCCTGGTTTCACCCAGTACTGGCAATGTAACGCCAAAGGAAATAGGACTGATCTTATTCTGCTTTAGCTTCACTACAGCAAGGAGGCTACTTACTCATTCTGGAAGTGGTCTCCTGAGGCGGAGCAGGCTCTGGTGCTTCATTACTGATCCAGGCTTTGTACTGGGTTCACGTGTTTAGTTTAGTTAGTGTTTTCGGATTCATCCTGTAGGCTGTAGATAAACTCTGGAAGCTATAATTCACCTCCTGTTGAGAGATGATTGTTGCGTTCTTCTGAATGGATTATACTGCACCAACCTAGAACTGCCTTTCACTGGGCCTTTAAAAATAATCATAATGAGGTCTGCACAGTTTTTTACTTTTATTAAAATACTTTTTAAATGTGTCTTTTGCAGGTTTCCAAGGTCGCTGGCCATTCTGAACAAAGCACCTCCTGTGTCCAGCCAGAGTTTTCTTTAAGACCTAGCACCAGGGTTGGCTTAAGGCAGTCTCTCAGGCACTGCACAAGACCCACCAGTACTTCTAAACCAAAAGGCCATCTCCAAAGTATACCACAGAGAACCAGCAACAAACAACCTTCTCAGCACAACAACCATCAGCTGCCTCACAATCAGCACCTTTCTCCTCACCATCGAACAAAAAGTAAACACTATAGCAACACCTTTAGTAGCCTCCCGAACTCAGGACAAAGGTCAAGCAGAACACCAACTCAGATACCGTTTAGTAAAGTTTCAGTCACCACAGAGTTAGATAAAAATCATGAGGTCCTCAGGTTTTCCAGAAGGAAGAGAGGTCTGCCACCAGAAACCTGCCCAACTCATGTGAATAAGCCTCCTCTCAATAACCACCTATCAAAGAAATGCAGAACACTGATATACAACAATGAAGATGTCCCATTAGTAAGTCACTGCCATATAAGGAAGGTGGCACATATCAGCTGTGATGCAACTGCTGGGCAGGTGCATGTCATTCATATGGATAATAGTGACAGATGTGGAGATCTTGGAGGGTTGCAACCAGAGAGAGACAGCTACAAGAATGAAGAGCTTCTGGATAAGATAACTGATGACAAGTTAAGTTTGGTGAGTATTCCTGCTCTGGAGCCCTCTGACGAAAGAGTCACCTTTACTAGTGCCATCATAACCCATGAAGTCACACCTGTCAGCAAAGTCTTATGTAGACAGATGAGGGACAAACGGCTCACGAAAACTCAGTCAATACCTCTCACGTCTGTTCCAAGGACTGTTTCCAAAAGCGCTACTGCTGGGACTACCCCAACTAAAGACAACATGAACTCAGTAAATGCTACACTCACAGACACACCATCCATTTATTTTGCGAGTCAGTCTGCTAAGGATACTAACAAAGACATTAACAGATGTACAACATTAACCAACCCTTACCCAATTTCAATCACTTCTAAAGATGCTGAAAAAGACTCTTAATAATGGTGTCGCAAAGGACTTCACCAAGGATTGTGCACCTGTTGGTAACTGTTCTAGCACGTCTAAGGGCCCAAAAAAGCGCCTTACCCAAACCAAGTGTATTACCCCAGCCTTTAAGACCAGGACCAGCCCTAGAATAGTTCTGCAGCGCTAATAATCAACTGTGGTTGGAAATGTTCACAGATATTTTCTCATACATTGAGAATTTCATAAGAAATATGAGTCACATCAGTAATTTGACTATTTTCTTTTCATTTATTTCATATATATATATATATATATATATATATACATACAGATATGTCTTTAATGGGACATCTTCATATATATATACAGACAGAATGGTAATGGCGAACCAACCAGACATTGTGGTGGTGAACAAAGAGCAGAGGAAAGCCGTAGTGGTGGATGTGGCAATACCAAGCGATGGCAACATCAGGAAAAAGGAACATGAGAAACTAGAGAAATACCAAGGGCTCAGAGAAGAACTGGAGAAGGCTTGGAAGGTGAAGGCCACAGTGGTGCCTGTGGTGATTGGAGCACTGGGGGCAGTGACCCCCAAACTGGAGGAGTGGCTACAACAGATCCCTGGAATAACATCCGACATCTCAGTCCAGAAAAGTGCAGTCCTAGGAACAGCAAGGATACTGCGCAGAACCCTCAAGCTTCCTGGCCTCTGGTAGAGGACCCGAGCTTGGAAAGTGGATGAGACCACCCGCGTGGGGTGAGAAGGGAGTTTTTATATCCAATATATTTATTAGAATGTTATGTGTGTAAAGCAGACATCATCATTAAGTCCAAGGAACAATTTAGACAGGTCAGGGATAAAGTTGTGGAGGAATGTAAAGCAGGCTTAGGCTTTAAAAAGATTTACTGAGCTTTGAACATCTCACTGACCACTGTTCATGCCATCATCCGCAAATGGAAAGAGTATGGCACAACTGCAAACCTACCAAAACATGGTCGTCCACCTAAACGAACAGACCAAACAAGGAGAGCACTGATCAGAGCGGGAGACCCAAGGTGATTCTGGATGAACTGCAGAGATCTACAGTTCGGGGGGGGGGTTCACAAAACAACTATCAATTATGCACTGCACAAATCTGGGCTTTTTGGAAGAGTGGCAAGTAGAAAGCGATTGCTGAGAGAAAACCACAAGAAGTCCCATTTGCAGTTTTCCAGAAGCCATGTTAGTGACCCAACAAACATGTTAAAAAAGGTGCTCTGGTCAGATGAGACCAAAATGTAACTTTTGGCCTAAATACAAAACACTATCTGTGGCGAAAATGTAACACTGCACATCACTCTGAACACACCATACCCACTGTCAAACATGATAGTGGCAGCATCATGCTCTGAGGCTGCGTCCCAGGATGGACAGGGAAGGTGGCCAGAGTTGATGGTAGATTGGTTGGAGCCAAATACAGGGTAATTTTGGAGGAATACTTGTTGGAGTTTGCAAAACAATGGGGTGGAGATTCACCTTTCAACAGGACAACAATCCTAAACATAAAGCCAAGGCTACAATGGAATGGTTTAAAATGAAACATATTCACGTGTTGGAATGGCCCAGTCAAAGTCCAAAACTAAATCCAATCAAGAATCTGTGGCAAGATCTGAAAACTGCCGTTCCCAAAAAGCTCTCCATGTGTAACTTTCTTTCTACTTCCCAATTGTATACCACTTTGTGTTGGTCTTTCATATAACAATCCCAAAAAATATATTTATGATTGTGGTCATAATGTGCAAAAATGTGGAAAAGTTCAAGGGGTATGAATACTTTTGCAAGCCACTGTACAGTCCCTTAAGCATCCATCCACTGTCTACTGGCCAACTCGAACTTCTACAGTAACCAGGTCCCAGCTGCCGCTTTGTTTCTGGACATGTGCCATCAAGTACCACAACAAACCTGTTTGTTAACTGATGTTTTTTGTTGATTTTCCCATACCACTGAAGCCTTTTATGCCTGTACTGTATGTGCACTACCAGCAATAGTTGTTAATGTTAATTTCTGTGCCCTTGTTTTATGTTTCATTATATAGTATGCAAAGAAAAGAAACCCGCTCATTCAGTCTTTGGGTGATATGTTTGTAAGAAAAGGAGGACTTTAGTTTGACTACTAAATTATAAATAACTGTTAAACCATCATATCACTAAAATATCAGAAGGTATTAGAATTGCATCATCTGCTTGCTCGCAAGTGGACCTTTAGGAATAAAAGGTTTGCTTTATTTTGAAATGGATTAAATACTTTTGTGTATTTCATAGTGCACATTTATTCTTTTATTTTTCAACTTTTTATTGATTGATGGTTGCTGGTATCACAATATTCCCATTACATAATATTAGAAATTAATGAACGGACTTTTGTCTAAACTTGTTGTCTATTACTTGTCTATAGTGATATTATCATCATCATCATCACCAAAGTTGTATTTATTTAATACACAAACAGAACACTACAACAATATTTTGTTTATGACATCAGTGTTTGTGTCACGATCCGGTTCTAGTTCCGCTTTTATTTTGAAAGGACTTAGTTTGTCATCATGTCGTCATGTTTTGGTTCCAGTTTTCATTTCCTTTCCTTTTCATTACACACACCTGTCTTAGTTTAATCATCACTCTAACAACCACCAGTTACCACAGCCAGTCGCCAGATCGTTGAGTTCAGATATCACTTTCCAGCGTTTCAGTCCAGTTCACCTTGTGCATGATCACGTTTGTTTTCCGACCGCCGATTCCTGCCTGTCCCTCGACTGTACCTTCGCCTGGATCTATTGTTAACGTTCCTGACTGTTTGACCACGATTTTGCCTACTCCCTGTCTGTCCCTTTGCCGAGCTTACCTGTGCACCGAATCCTTACCTGTTTCTGGACCCAATTATTGGCTGCTACTGTTGTACCGTAGACTGTAAGCTTTTCGTGTATGACCTGGTTTGCCCTGACTACGTGGAGAATAAAAATCCTGCTTGTTAATTCATCACCGTGTCTGCACTGTGCATGTGGGTCCGAAATCCGCCGAAGCCTGACAGTTTGCTGCTGTCTGCCGTGGAGTACCCTCATCACCTATCTTCAGAATCTCTGTAGAAACTAAACTGATACACACTGCAGACATAACATATTTTTGCAACTATGGAGAGTTTTAAAATGAATAACACTGATAAAATCTGCTTCAGTCATTCTTCAGCATCATTTTCAAGATTTTATTATTTATGCACTGTACGTTTTGGCTAAATGGCCTAAAGTTTGCTATATATGCTGGGCTTTCGTGTGGGACACACTTTACTTTACAAGAAAAATGTGCACTAATTTATTTAATTGTGTTTTTAATTGTGTAACAAACGCACCTTTATTTATGACTTTACCTGTGTTAGCTCATATCAGTTCAATGAACATTCAAGTGCTTCTGTCACTGATTGCTTTTTGTCCAAGTAAAAACAAAAAAAGATGAATATTTGTGCAGCCACATCTGTGTAAAACGGCAATGTAAATATGAACAATTTCAAACTGTAGTAATTGCAATAAAATTATTTCTTTCTTAGGATTAGTGTCCTTATTTATACAAACTATAATATTGACAAAATCCTGTAAATGCAAAATCATGTAAAGCATAAAAAATCTAATTGGTAAAAGCATCTCCTTGTGCCTGTTAAGCTCAGCATACTACATCAAGGTCAACCAGGGCCGGCCCATAGCATAGGCAGTACAGGCAAATGCTAAGGGCGCCGTACATCCAGGGGTCACCAGAAATGGAGGAAGAAAAAAGAGTTTAACTTCCACTGTTCTTAATACTAGACTTCAGAAAAGAATAAGCCCACCACATGAATTGAACTGCATAGCAGCAAAGGCTACTGATTAGTACTAGTAATAATAATAATATAGCCTACTTTTTTTTTTTTTGTTCTGTCCAACAGTTTAGCAAGCAGCATATATTACGCTGAATGCCATATTGTGATGGACAGCTTTGCTTTAACAAGAAGAGTATGTGTAGAATATATATACTCTTCCTGATTTATGGTTTATTTAATGGTTTATTTAGCTAATCCAAAATGTGTGTGATGTTGCTGTGTTGGTGGACAGGTTAGGTTTCTGCTTTAGGATGTGTATGCGGGAGGGTGTGTGTGTGTGGGGGGGGGGGGGGTAAGGGGTGCAACCACCTGCTGAAACCAAGCAACAATCGGAGCAAAAAAAATAAAAATAAAAAAAAATAAGAAGCAGGGATGTACCTTAGGCTAACACATTCATAACTAAACCATTTTTGTACTGTGGTTTACCTTGGAGATTAATACTAATACCAATAATAGTGCTAAGGTATGTGCACATACTAATACAAACATATACATACAGTATACATACATATGTGCATTATTATACATATCCCATACTTAATAAAAAGTCATGACATACAACACCACAAATTCCATATTCACACATTATTCATATTGGTAGTGATAAGTGTCAATAATACTTACAGCTGGATTTGGAAAGTGTCCCACTACAAGGTTAGTAAGGCTGTAGCTTAACATTATTCACCCAAAGGGTGAGGCAGACGTTGGTGCATGAACAATGCCACTTGTGGAAGCCAGGGTGATGTGAGGGGCTCGGCCACTACGCCCATCCAGCAAGCAGAGGAGGGAATCCCAGCAGCCAGGGAGCCCACACACCTTCAGTTCCAGGAGAGCAGGTGTTGCGACCCAAGCCGCCCACACAGAGCCCCCCAGGCAGAGCTGCAGCAGCCACAGAGACAGCACCCGAGGCCAGAGCGGGCCACCGGGGGTCAGCGCTGTCCGCCCCATGAGAACCAGGGGCAAACACTCCCCCCGGCGGGAGGGTCGGCCTGAAAGAGTAGAGCCCGAGGACCCACGGTACGTAGGGAGCCCGCCAGAAGATGCCCCCGTGCGCAGAGTGGGGCCCGCCCCCAGTCCACCACCCCCACACGAGCGGAGCGGGGCCAACCCCATTGGCCCGACCTCATCCCCTGGCGCCACCGCGGCCTGCAGCACAAGGCCAGCAATTGGTGGGGTCAGCAGAAAAGAGACCACCCAGGCAGACGATCATCGTACCCCGGGCGAAAAGACCCCCCACACTTCAACCGCACCACAGGCATACCAACTCACACAAACACAGACGCATACACCCACCACATGTGCAACACACATCTTCACATCAACACATACAAACACCATAGACTCTCTCACTACAAACTAGTCAATCATACGTGAACCAATGCACTCTCAGATACATTCTCGCACCCACACCATTCGCTTGGTCACATACGTGGGGAGGGTAGCCTACTTACCAAAAACGCCTCCCCTCTCTTCCGAATAATACGATTTCACAAGCTACCCAGTGATCTTTTTTTTTTTTGATGGGTCAACAACATGTCAAAATGTCCTAAAGTGTCTAGTGCCCAGGAGAGGAAACAAAGAAAAGAAGAAGAGGAATAACTCGACAAAGTATAAACTGTCACGATCCGGTTCTAGTTCTGCTTTTATTTTGAAAGGACTCAGTTTGTCATCCATGTCATCATGTTTTGGTTCCAGTTTTCATTTCCTGTTTTATTTTGGTAGCACTCCCGGTTTCTGTTTCTGTTCTGGCTTTACTTTCGGTTTACATCTTGTCACAGCTGTTCCCTGTTTCACCCGGTCATTATCCACACCTGCGCTTCATCAGTAATCAGTTCACCTTACATTTAAGCACCACTTCTCACCCCAGTACCTTGCCAGATTGTCGAGTCCTAGTACCACATTCCAGCGTTGCCGTATCAGCTAAACTTGTTGCACGATCATGTCCGTACCTGACCGCCGATTCCTGTCAACACCCTGTCTGTACCTTCGCCTTGGACCTTGTGGTAAATCGCCTGACTGTCTGACCATCGAGTTTTGTCTAGCCCTCGTCTGTACCTCTGCCGTGTTTATCTGTGTACCGAACTCCTGCATGTTTCCTGGACCTGATCTTCGTGCCTGAGAACTGTGACTATTCGTGTATGACCTGGATCGCCTGACTACGTTTTTGAGCAGTAAACACTGGTCATTGTCCATACTCCGTGTCCGCACTGTGCATTTGGGTCCTCCTCCGTGCGTTCCTGACATAAACTACTGTTTACTCATTCTTTGCAGTGCATTCTGCTAATTAGCATTTCAATGTAATGATAATGAAATTGAAATTGTTACTAATATATGAATTACTTAAACCATTTGTATCTGACATACATATTGTATGTTATACAGTATAGTCTACATCATGCATGTATCTTTATGTTTTTCATTTATATTATTTCATTTTATTTTATTCTTAAAGTCATGCATTTATTATTAGACTGGTGTCACATATTCCTCTTCTGTCTTCAGATGCACTGGTAAGATTTTTCAGTCCCACTGTTGCAAATCCTACTGTCACCTCCACCTCAGCAAAATCAACCACTCCTATTGTCATCTCCACATCGGCAGCACAACCTAAATGATGCAGCAGTAGCATCAAGCGGACCTTCTGTTGCTCCAATAGACCCATCTGACTGGCCATCTCCTCTAACTGATAAGGTTCGAACAGAGTTGGTTCACAGTGGTCCATTTCAAATAAAAAATATAAAATAGCTTTACATTCCCTAAACAAAAGGATGGTTGAAGATGTCAACATGACTATTTTAAAAGAGTCTTGGAGAGTCAATGGAGAAGAAGTCAGAAGAAGCTGGCTTATGTACTATAAAAAAGATGGTAGCTTGAACTGCTTCTGCAAACTGAACAGGGAAGGACTTATGGACTGGAAAAATGCAAAGCACTTTATATTGTATTTTTAAATTAATGTCACTTGTTTAGACGTTTTATTTTAGGAGTATTAATAGGTATTTTATGTAAGCTATTTATATTGTATTTCATATGTTTGGTTCATTATTTTCTATTTTGAATGTGCAATTTCTTCAGTTAAATAAAAGAATGTCCAAGCCAAAACTAATATATTACTATATACTGTACACTAGCAGTTGAATTTACTGCGATGCAACAGGGCGCCACCCGAAATCCTATGGCGCCAAATTCGTTAGGGCCGGGCCTGAGTTCAACAAATCTATAATATGATAATTGGATCCGTTCATATTAATATATTTAATGAATATGTCCCTTTAGGAACAAATACCAGCACAAACGCTTAGGCTGTAAAACCATAAATAAACATTCTGTAGGCAATATTGCAGTAGCATAGGCATTCTCTTAGTGGTAGGACATATGACCAGTGCTATGCTAGCAAGGGGTAACAAAAATAAAGCAGACATTTCAGCCAAAGGTGGTAAAAATTCAAAGCTTATTTTTATTAAATGAAGCTAGAATACTGTAAAGCAAAGCAAAGTATAATATATAGAAAAATCATTTTGCTTGTTACACCTGCGCTATTTCTAGTATTTTTGCTTTAATAACAATAAGAATTCATTTAAGATGGCGCTGCCTGAGTAGCTGCCAGCTGGAACAGCTCCAACTATCTTTCTCCTATTTCCTTACTGTTCTAGTGCATGTTGGTCTTTTCAGTGTTTTTTGTTATTGTGGCAAACCCTGCTTTGAGTGTGCACGCAGGGAGATTACTTTTATTAGTGGGAGAGCTGAACAGCTCTCACACTATTGAGATCTTCGCTCTTTATTAGTGGGAGAGCTGAACAGCTCTCACACTATTGATATCTTCGCTCTTTATTAGTGGGAGAGCTGAACAGGTCTCACACTATTGTTATCTTCGGTCTTTATTGTCACAGTGAATGCTGCAAAGCATTCACTGTATTGTTTTTCTAAGCTTTATCACAGTGAATGCTGCAAAGCATTCACTGTATTGTTTTTCTAAGCTTTATTATTATTATTATTAGTGGGAGAGCTGAACAGCTCTCACACTATTGATATCTTCGCTCTTTATTAGTGGGAGAGCTGAACAGCTCTCACACTATTGAGATCTTCGCTCTTTATTATTATTATTTCGCCCCGTTTTTCGGCCGCTATCTACTTCTCAACGCTTTATCGTAGAATCATCGCTCAACGTTCTAAACGTGCGTCATCGTTACGATGATCAGACGATGCAGGCTATTACTTTTCACGTTTTCAGCTTTTCAACTTTTAATGTTATTCAACGTTTTTCGTCGTTTTTTTATAATGGTCGTCTATGGGAATCATCGTTCAACTTTTTGTCAACTTCCCTCTTTTCATCAGCGTCTATCATTGTCATACTTAGGCGTAGAAACGTCATTTCAACTTCAAAAGCGTCTATTATCGTTCAATTTTCTCCTTGTAAATCAGCGTTGTCGTACCTTCTATACTTTTCGACTCGTGAACGTTTAAATATGGTGTGGTTTTTGTTAAATTTTCAGCTTTTCCATTAGTGTGTATTGCGTCTGCGAGTGCGTGATGTCACAGCTACAGTGAGAAGGTGCGCTTTTTGAAGACAGAACTTCTGTCTTTAACTTGTCACTACAGCCACAATTTTTACTCTATCAACGTAATTACTTCACTAAATCGTAGTCATACTTGTCTTCTTTCTAATGATGTGCCTGGCTTTACCCTCAGACTTATACTTTAGTCGCTATCGACCTCAAAGCGCAGAGAGATCCTGAAATTCTCCCATAGACTCTAATGATAATTTTTGGCAGACGTCTGGAGAAAAAAAAGGAGGAGACATATTTTGAAATTGCGACTTTGGCTACAAACGTTTATCCTCAAACATAAAATTCACACCATTTGCTCATTGAAGCCTTGGGACTCGTGAAATGAAATAATTTTTGTGATAACTATTATGGTTTAGCTGGAACAAGCCTGTTTATACAGGGTGAAACTCTGCTTTTACAGAGCAGAGTGAGCCTGATTGTCCCGCCTTTTGTCTCCATGGCGACGGCGCAGCTGCAGATTTGACTGACAGGTCAAAACTGCTGATGCTCAGTGTAGACAGCAGTTCCATGCTTATTGATTACTCAACTACACTATTGGATTGTGTAGTAATTAAGCACACACTTCCTCTAAATCCTTTCAAATAAAAGGCAGATAATTAGCTTTAATAGCAATTTTTCAGCTTTTAGATGGATAATTATGACTATTTAAAGATAGATTAACAGTTAGGTAATTACCCACACATGTTCCTCTACATCCTTTCAAAATAAAAGCACCAATGCAATTTATTAGCTTTAACTGTACTGTTTTTGCCTTTGAATTGTTGATTATGATTATTTAAAGAATTTAAGAAGAATTTTTTTTTAAAGAATTTAATTGACAGTTACGCTATTACCCCCACACATTTCCTCTAAATCCTTTCAAAATAAAAGCACCAATTACAATTTATAACCTTTACTGGCAAGATTGATTAGAAAATTTCTGGTTCTGAATACTTACCAATCGTTAATGATTTGACTATTTAAAGATAGATTAACAGTTTAGTAATCACTCACACACGACCTCTACGTCCTTTCAAAATAAAAGGACCAATGCAACTTATTAGCTTTAATACCACTGTTTTTTCCTCTGACCTTCCATGACAACATCAACTGAAAGAGTTGATGATTGACTGAATGACAGATCCTGATACACAGAGTGTTTTTTCCACTTTATTATATAAATATTATATTATATAATAAGTATTATGATTTTTCTAGAAAAAGCAAGTTTAGTAGTGGTGAAACTCTGTAGATGATTGACTGTGCTTAGAAACAGACATATAGATGCAGTACCTCTTTACCCCTTCGCTCTGTTCCTGTTCTGAGTGTTTTGTGCTCTTAAGAAGCATATTTCCCTCACCTGGGCATACATACAGCTATAGTAGTTTTGTTGAAGGCAAAGACAGATGACAAAATCTGCCTCTGTCATAGCTGGAGGAGTTGGGGAAGTAGCTTTAGTTTGTTTCTCCTCATTGTGTTACCATTTATAAAAAAAATATCTTTTGTGTCATTTTAAGAATGAAACAATTTTTATCTGAATAGTTTGGTTTTATACTGTAAATAACTAGGACAAAACAATTTGTTTAAATGGGTGTCGATTGGCCACTATTGAGTTAAGAGGTAGTTTTTGATTAGTGTTAATTATATATTATTATATATATAATAACATAATATCAATATATCATTATATCAATATTATATTATAATATATATATATATATATATATATATATATATATATATATATATATATATATATATATATATATATATATATATATTCAAAGCTTAAGATGAAAAATAAAATATCTGACAAAAATTCTGAGGGTTTGTTGTTCTTATGTAAGTCTCATGTTAAAAAAAATTATTTTAAGTATGTTTGACTCTGCAATTTCCGAGTGCACCTAAATCACTCATGAAGTAAAATACTGGGCAGCGGCAGAGGAAACCGTCATTTGTCTTCAGTTGTGAGGTGAGTGTGTTAACGTTTACGGTAAAAAAATCATATTCAACATGGAAAACATTCTAAACAATTATTTGATAGTCATTTTATTATTTCCCTGATCTTCCTTTGGTGAATGTTCTAGATCCATCTTCTATTTAAAAGACACAGTATACGCCAATATTTTACGGTAGGTCAACAGACATAGTTCAATAAATTGCTTGTTAAATATACAAACTAATTTATAGTGTAAGCAATGGCTTTTAGTTTTTTTACTTGGTGGTATTTGTTATAGTGATAATAAGGAGTATTTTACTGGCTAGAGACAATATTCAACACATTTATTCAACCGTCAACTGTTAACCGTTACTATTTAGCGACTGTGCAGCTCTAAATAGATTTGTATTATTGCCTTTAGCAAATTAGCAGTGACGTTGATATGAAGTTTGGCGTTTACAGTCAGGAGAAAAAGATCCCAAAATATACAATAACTGATCTTGGATAATGAATTAATCGTTTAGGGCTGTTAATGGTTAGCGTAATCTGTGAGACGCCATTAATTTCTATTTAACGGTTAACTGTAGCTACTGTACTATTTAGCTACTAATTAGCTACTGTGTAACTATGTAAATATATTTGTAATATTTTTGTCATTAGCAATTTAGCAGTGACGTTGATATGAAGTTTGTCGTTTACAGTCAGGAGAATAACTGTCAGAATATACAATAACTAATCTTGGATGATGAATTAATCGTTTGGGGCTGTGAACGGCTAGCGTAATCAGTGTGACGTCATTACTTTCTATTTAACCATTAACTGTTAGTTACTGTACTATTTAGCTACTATTTAGCAGCTCTGAATATATTTGTAATATTTTTGTCATTAGCAAACTTAGCAGTGACGTTGTTTAAAGTTATATGAAGTTTGTCGTTTACACAGTAACTAAAATGAGAAACGAGTTGACCATTTATGCCTATGTGACCGACCAACATAATCTGTGAGACGCTGTTCAATCCGTTAACCAGTTTCTGTACTATTAGCTACTTTGCTTAATCCTCGTGTGGTCGAGTGGTGCCCGAGGCGGGCGAGAAGTGTTGTAGGTCGGAACAAGTCGCCAGTCCATCATAGTAACTTCAGTTTATAAACTGGCGTCCTCATCTGCCATCTGAAAAATTATAATAATAAAATTAACTATTTTATTTATTTTACTTTTATTGATGTCTAAAACAGCAGGCTGAGATGTGTCAAAATATAATTATCATTTTCAAGATAATATTTTTGCATAATAAATATTGTCGTCTTTGTTACTGATTTCATAGATGTCTTCTAGAGACCAGCCTGCAATGATCCATGTGGCTTGTGTGTCTATCAAAGAATCAGTCAAGGTAACATTTTAATATTTTACTTAGTAAATACAGTTTAATTAAATTAAGAATTATATATTTACAGTCAAACTCAAACTTTACCATAAAATTGGATTCTATGAAGAAGTGTTACATTAGATTAGTCTGACTTGTAACTTTGGTCTCTAGGCTTTAAGGTTTAGGTTCCTGCCCACACCAGAGGCCACTTGCAGCCAGCATCAGACCAATGCCATCTTTTGGGATGGCAAATGGCTGCTTAGGACCTCTGCAGTGGGCACTAGTAAGGGAAACCTTGAAAAGATAAAAAAAAGGAGAAAGCTACATCATTAAAAACTGCCGGGTTACGGACTCTGGCTTTCTCAATTTCTTGAGAGACAGCAAAATTTTCCTGTAAGTAAGCTATTTGTGGTGAACATAGCAATATATTTTGTGCTGAGAATTGAATTGTTTTAATTAATTTAGTTTTGCAGCTCTCTCTCTCTCTCCCTCTCTTTATCTCTCTCTCCCTCTCTCTCTCAGCCTTATTATTTTATTAACACTCTTTCTGTCGGTGCAGGTCGAGCAAAATAGAAGTGCCACAGGACCAAATAGAACAGGGGGAAGCCATGTTGTTCCCCATCTCACCTCTGGTGGCTGTAGAGGACCTCGCCAATTCAGCCCCAGAGCTGTTTTCCCTAAGTGGAAAAATTGTAAGAGTAAGTATCTAGACCTAATCATAAAATGAATTGTGCTACTAATGCTATTTAAAAAAATACTTTTTGTCAACTTGTAGTTGAGCCAAATCATGTGTAGAGGGGACAATGTGCCATTGCGGGAGATCACAATAAATAATTCCATGGGAGAAGAGGTCCAACTTGCTATGTGGAGGGAGTGTGCTCTCGAAAAACCTGAGCTGAACAGGCATTATACATTCAGCCACCTCCGTATGAAGGATTATTTATCATACGGCAGAAAATGCTGCTCCACTGTTCACACCAGGATAACTGTAAGTTGCTTTCTTAAAAGGTTTGATCTTTGTTTTGAAAACTGAATGTATGTACTTCTCTTATTTACTTCTCCCTCATTTAAATCCAGTGTCGGTAACCCATACTGTACATTTTTTTACCTTCTATCTTCAGGTGGCTGACAATGAAGAACAGGTGCAGGTAGAGGTGAAAGGGCTAGGGGAAGAAAACGGTTGTCTGCTCCTGGTCACCGAAATGGGAAAAGAGGTTTCCATTCCCAAGGAAGTGTGGAATGGAGTAATTCCTTGAGTTATCGAAACACCTCCCCTTTTCAGTACATGTGTTTATGAAAGAAGGGGAGGTGTTCCGAGTCAATGGACTGCCTGGATCAGAAGAATGTAAGTCTTTTTAAAAAAATTTAATATAGTTTAGTAAAATACATTGATTGTTGTTAGTCATATGAACCCATTTTTTGATTTCTTCAGAAAAGAAGACCTGCCATCCACCTACACCTGTACCTGTTCATGTTCTGTAAATCTTCAAACATATTATATATACACATACATGCATGCATGACACACACAGATGCACACTTTACATTTTTTCTGTCTTTTTCTGAATTGTATAAATAAAGTAATTTTCTTGTAAATTATCAGTTTCATTATTACGTAAAGTAAAGTTACATACAACAACATACCAGAGTGAAGTAGTATGCAAGTGGACCACATTATCTAAACAAGGCCAGTAGAGACAGTAGAAGATGCCCAGGATAGAATTAGGTGGAAACAGATGATTTGCTTTGGTGACTCCTGATGGGAAGAAGACGGTGCAACAAAGATGAAGATGATGGAAAGGAAAACGAGAACAGGCATAATATAGGTATAATATGGTAAGAGAAAATAATTTTGTGTGCCCAATCGCTTACTTCTAACTGTAGCACGAAGAAACAACACGATGATGAGGTACCAAAACTACTGAAATATAAATAATAATAATAACAATAATAACAATAAAATTAAAATATTGTAAAATATGGTTACAATACACTGCCTAATATTTACAGGCCACAAGTGTTTATCAAGCTGAGCACATGCAAAGTAGATAAGAACATATTATACTACAGGAACACTGAAGACAATCTTGTACTTATGAGGGTAAGAAGGAAGGTATTTACGGTACATGCTACTGATAAAAGTCATCTGTGGAATTTGTACACAATAAATAGTGTGACATGAAGTGGGGATAAATGGAAAATGGAACAGAAGATGGATGTGAAAGAGGACAACACAAGGTGTGGAATATGAATTAATGAAGGATAATGATAATACATTCTGCTATCCCCCAATAGAATATTTATATTAAAGGAACATTTCTCTTATAGCAGTAAGAGACAGGTTGTCTTAACTTGATTCATACCCTTCATGTGTTCTTCTATTCTTCTATTCTAAAAATATAAAGAGGTGTAAATGTTCAATTTTGACCCTAAGAGAAGATTTTTTTTTTATTCTGTTTTAATTAGTTTGACAGAAATGCTCTTCATTAGGACAACATACTGTAAAATATATTTATTACTTGAAAAATTATTTTCCACCACTTGAATTGTTTCACTTAGTGTCATCTAGGAAATTTAAAAACATTTGTTGCGTTTGCCTGTTTTAAGAACAGCAGCAACGCCACCAGCTGGAAAACACAGGAAAACTGCCCAGCTTCCCGTCATGTTTTTTTTTCTGCCCGTTTCAGCTTGAGTGGCCATCACTGTTAAAGATAATAGATGTGTCTCTGACAGTTTAAATGTTTTATTTATTAGCACTGCAGAAAGATTGTTAATAATTCTATTGGCAATTACCTGTGTAAAATACGCATCGGGAACAATTCGAGAAAAAGAACGAGGAATGACTTTCAAAACAGTCGTTTTTCCCTGCATTAATGAAGTAATGCAATTTAAAGAAAAACATTACATTAGGATGGCAAAAAATAATGTATTTTTGTATATTACTGCTACAGTATGTTTAATATAAATCAGAAATTTGAATGACATGTCACTATATTTCTAAATATATTTTACATTATAATCATTGTGATGGTTCGCTTTTACCGTTTAATATAAATTTAACATTTTCGAGTGCACTTAAATGCCACATTACGTACTGTTAGTCGTCGGCTTCCGTTACACCTTGCTCTGGATTTCGCTAGGTAAGTTTCCTCGTTTGCCGTCTGCTCTCAGTTTTTACACGTTTAACACGCAAAATGTACTGTTTATAAAATAATTGTAGTGTAGAAGGGCTTGCTAAGTAGAGAAAATGTGACATAACTGATAGTTATTATTCAGTGACTTTTTCATTAGCTATAAACAATCATATATAATATTATCATATATTATTAGCTAACACGTTAGCGTTAGCATTGGGTTAAAATGCAACAGTACAACTAACATGACGTGCAGTGATTGACGCGAATTACATGTTTGGCTGTTTTTTGGTCGCAGGAAAATGTAGAAACAAAAAGACGTTTGTAGAACAGTCAACGTTAAGGACGGTTTGTCCGTTGCAATCGTGACTGAGCTTTGGCTGATGACGTCAACCTAGGAACAGCAATATGCTGACATTTTGGCGAAATAATACTATTGCTAAGTTTCTCAATGTTGATGAAAGTGTTAGAAGATGTTATGTACAAGACTGTCGTGTATGTGAAAGATTAACTTGTTACACATTTTTCGGTATCAAAAATACCGAAAACATAACACAAAATATAGTGGTCTGAAGTGAACGTTTGTGCATGGGATTTTTGCTCTACTTGGCAATAAGGTTTATACCCTTATTATGAATTGCACACTGATTTCTCTATTTGTACTTCTTAGGCTCGGAAAAGAATTGCAGTTGAATCTACACTTTGTGGGCTAAGATTGCACAACAGCCACTAGGTGATAGTGAAAGTGAAAAAAAATCTTAATTTTTTCTTGTTCAAATAATGTGTCCTCGAGGCAAGTGGTTTCTTACTACCCCAAAAAGTAGTGTACATTTTTGAATAACTATAAGTGACAGTTATGTTATACAGTAAGATAAACCTTTTTCATCCCACAATGAGGAAATTCATTTGCCAGTGCCGTCACAAAGAAATAGGAAACAGGATATTTAAAGAGAAAAAAAAACATATCTACAACTATCACACCTCATTTTATACAGAATTAAAGATGTAATGTATCTGCAATTCACATGCACAGTACAGTAAAGTTGACTACTAACCCTAGTGGTGAACCTAGGTACACATTGAGAAACAGAAGTATGCTGCTCCTATTGATATGTTAATGAAAGAAAAAAACAGTTAGATGTTTCCAAGACTACTTACAAGACTGCTCTGTGTGTGAAAGATTACGTTGATCTACGTTGACACAGTCTCTACTGTTAGCGTACATATTGACAATATGAGGATTTTTCTTTACTTGACACTGAGATATATACCTTTTTTTATTATGAGCTGTTTGTCTTATAAACTCTCTTTGTACTTCTTAGGCTTTGAAGATTTGTGTTGAATCTACACTTTGTTGGTAAGTATGTACAACAGCCACTAGGCTTTAGTTTGGGGGGAACTAAATTTTTCAATCATTGAAGCATCTGGACCCTTACTATCCTAAAAAGTAGTGTACACTTTTGAAAGAAATTAAAATGATATCTATGGGAGATCTACAACTCATAAACGTAATACTGTCGTTAGTGCAGATTAAAAAAATCCTGTAACATGTTAAAGGGCATGTAATAGATCTATTAAAATCATTTTAGAAGAAATACATTTGCTTAAATTTGATATTACAGCTAATAATTTTGACTTGCTTTTATTTTGAAAGGATTTAGAGGAAGTCTGTTTGCTTAATTACTATATTAATAGACTTGGTGGACTAGTCTTGGTGGCTCAGTTGATAGAATGTTGACCTGGGAAGCGGAAGGTTCCAGATTCAAGCTCACCATAGCACCTAGTGTGTCCTTGAGTAAGACTTTCGCACTAGCTCCCCGGGCGCCGCACTGGTAATCCACTGCTCCTTCAGAGGATGGGTTAAAATCCAGAGAATAATTACTTCAATGTGGGATCAATAATAATAATAATAATAATAATAATAATAATAATAATAATAATAATAATAATAATAAAGGCTTTAATGAGCAACAGATGTGAATTATATGTTTATGTAAAGCCTGAAAATTGTCGCCACACTCACTCTTTCAAAATGCCACTCCTTCTGCCATTGTCCCAAGTGTCAGAGAGAATTTTGGAAAATGTGGAACTCTCTGCACTTTGAGGCAGATACAGACTAAAACTAAAATTGGCATGCTTTATATTGGCCTCAGTAAGATATGCGCTAAACCCTACTATGTCATATGTGGTGCATCAACCAGGTGGTCAGTGAAGGGGTGAGAGGTAAAAGAAAGTATGGCATTGACGATTATGCAAACAAAGCTTCATGCAGCCATTAGATATACAGGAAACATTGTTTAAGTGTTATTCGTTAGTATTATAAACTAATAGATTTTTTTCGTGGAAAACTAAAAAAGTTAGTAACTAAAAAAAGAAAAAAAAACAATTTCATATAATTGTCCTGTTTAATTGAACACAAAAAGCTAATTCATTGTTTTTCTCTTTTTGTTCCCATGGCTTTGTCTGTGGGGAAATTGTGTTAACTCCCCCTCAACTACCCTGGTTTTTCATGGTAAGTCCACAATTACTGGGAGTGTTACTAATGTTCTTTGCTCATTCAGAGGTACAAAATAATGCTAAGCTTTATTCCAAAAGCTTTTGTTTTAATAATTTTTTTTAAAAGCCCACTTGAACAGTTAAGTTGGCTTTTTTTTTGTTTGCTTTTTAAATAGAGATGCTTCAACACAATAGCACCACAGTGTATGTAGCCAAAAAATGTCTTCATTAGATAAAGATTTACATTGTAACACCACAGATATCTTGATAGATGAGGCAAATGGTAATCTGTAGTAAGACATATTATAAGTAAGGCGAATAATGTAATGAATTAACTTGTACATGATCACACTTTCAATTTTATAATTCATTTTTAACATTTTTTTTTACTTTGCAGGTTGGGTGTTTTAATTCCTGTCCTGGGATATTTTTTTTGTCCAACAGTTTTCTTTTACAACAATGACAACTACTACTACTACTACTACTACACCTACTCTTGTTTTTATGTATATTTTAGTACACAGGCTCTGTCTCCTCCTGTTTGTCATTTGTATTGTTATATTTGACTAAATAACGACTGTAAGGACTGAATTTCAACTGACTTGGCTGCAGTTGCCAAACAGGGGAAGGCACTCTGTGAGGCACCAGACTCTTTCAGCTGATCGGGGAAGTGCGCCCTGTGAAGCCCTACACTTTTCGCCAATCAGGGAAGTGCGCCCTGTGAGGTCCCAGACTTTTCGCCTGTCAGGGAAGTGCGCCCTGTAAGGCACCAGACTTAAGAATCTGTGGATCAGGGACGTGAGTCCTTGTGAAGCCTTTACAGTTTGAAATTGTGGATCGGGGACGTGAGTCCCTGTGAAGCCTTTACAGTTTGAAATTGTGGATCGGGGACGTGAGTCCCTGTGAAGCCTTTACAGTTTGAAATTGTGGATCGGGGACGTGAGTCCCTGTGAAGCCTTTACAGTTGATATTGTAGATTAAGGAAGTTGAAAGAAGTCTCTTGATTTAAGTTAAACATCAGCTATTTGGATTGCTTCTATTTATTGCACATAAGTGATATATTTGCACATTGAGATATTTCACTATAAATAGTAAATACCTATAATACTTCACAGCGTTTGTTTTAAGTAATATAAATTGTTGAGAACCTACCTGTTCAAGATATAACATTTGTTTAATTTATTCTGCCATTATCCTTTAGTCATGCACTGAACTGCAAATAAAAAATTTAAATTTGTAAAGTTGTGTACTGGGGTGGCACGGTGGTGCGGTGGGTAGCACTGTCGCCTCACAGCAAGAAGGTTCTGGGTTCGATTCCCGGAGGCGGCCCTGGTGCCTTCCTGTGTTTGCACATTCTCCCCGTGTTTGCGTGGGTTCTCTCCGGGTTCTCCGGACTCCTCCCACAGTCCAAAGACGTGCTTTAGGTTGATTGGACTCTCTCCATTGCCCGTAGGTGTGAGTGTATGGTTGTCTGTCTATGTGTTGCCCTGCGATGGACTGGCGACCTGTCTCTCGCCCGTAGCCAGCTGGGATAGGCTCCGTGACCCCGCACTAGGGAGTAAGCGGTTAAGAAAATGGATGGATGGAAGTTGTGTACTGTCAAATATATTTTCATAAAAGCTTGATAAAACCATTGATTGTTTCCATTCGATAATCTATTATAATAGCAAATCACATTGTATTTACTGTGTTGTATCCAAAAAGTAGAAAAAAAAACTGTTTTGAAACACGTTGTCTAAGTATCTGAACATCAAAGCATTTGCAACATGCCAAGAAAATCGAAGAGATCACAGTCTGCTAAGGTAAGGTGGAGAAACCTGGATCTATCTGGAGAAGTCAGTAGCAGCGTCAAGGAGAGCAGTGTGTGCCATGCTGATGCCATTGCTGACAAGCAAAGTCACAGCCAAGCTGATGTTTTACCACAGGTGTCACCAGATGACCATGAGAATGAAGAGGAGTTTTTGTGCGTAGCAGGCCCATCTCATGTTGACTATGTAGGTGAGTCAGGTCAGGATCCCATATGTGTGCTTGCATCTCGCAGTCAAGCTGCTATTAAATATGGGTATACCAGAAACAGCCAGTGTACCTGTAACTCTCTTATTTTTCTTGCCTTCCTTCATGAGAATGAACACGTTACCAGTGCAGATCTTGACCATGTTCTGGATAGTGGTAATGCAATGTACAAGAAAACCACAAAAAGGTTCCCTAAAAGCAATCACTTGTGTGTTGATGAACTGCCCACAAGAGTACCTGCACGACAAGATGTGTACAAAGTGACCAAGCGGCCTGCAACGTACGGCAGACTGAGAGAACCTTTGGATGGATCTTCAAGTTCCTTCTTAGACCTACAGGCAGGACTCAGCTGTTTGTTGACAGATGTGCAGTACGCTTTGCTAATGATGAGTCAATTATGTATTGCAGTGTTCAGAAACAGGTCAGGCAGATACGGTTTCTTTGATTCTCATTCTAGAAGAGCTAATGGTTTGCCTCGTGCGGGTGTGTGCAGCTCAGGTACATCTGTGATGCTGATATTTACACGTCTCAGTGATATGATTGACAGGCTTTTAAGGTGTCATGAGATTCTAGGCACACCATTCTCAGGTGTTTATGAACTGACACCTCTGGAGTTTACCAGCATGCACATGACCAACCTCCCTGATGGAATAGCAGGAACAAGCAGTACAGCTCAAAGTGGTGCTTCATCTTCTGCAATACTTAATAAAGCTAATAATGCTCACGTTCTACCACCAATGATTGATGTCATTGACCGTGACGTTTCTGATGTGTCACAGGAAATCTTAACACAAAACATTGCTGGATCATCTGCTACAGTAGATGACAATGATGGTGGATTGGATAATGCAAGGTATCAAAATGTGACAAAGTTGTTAAAATGTGACAAAAATAGAAGACAGAAATTAAAAAGGAAAACAGTGCAGACTTCAGATAGACAAAAATCACAGGGCAAACATGAAATAATTGATTCCAAACTTGCAAGAAGGGAAAGATTGAAACAACAGTACAAACAAGACAATGAATACAAACAAAGAAAAAAGCAGTACATAAACACCCGCTACAGGGAAGATAGTGGCTTTAAGGACAGACAGAAACTATATTACAATTCCCGCTACAGACAGGACAGTGGATTTAGAGACAATAAGAAGCAATATTTAAAGAAACGCTACAGACAGGACAGTGGATTTAGAGACAGTAAGAAGCAATATATAAACAAACGCTACAGACAGGATAGTGGATTTAGAGACAGGATGAAGCAATACATAAACAAACGCTACAGAGAGGACAGTGGATTTAAAGCTAAACAAAAATCTTACCTAACTCAACGTTACAGAAATGAACCAGTGTTTAGATTTAAACAACAACAGGTAATGAAACAATTGATGCAGGCAAAGTATAGAAGCAACCTTTCATTTAGAATAATGCATAAAATGACATGTGCAATGCAAATAAAAAGAAAGTACAGACAAATAACTAGACAAATGCATGAAACTGAGAACCCTTTGATCAAAAAGGCAATATTATTATTCAATACACAAATAAAAAATGGTCCCACTTATGTGTGCACAGTTTGTCATAAAGCATCGTTTCCAAATCAAGTACGACCCTGCATAAGGTCCAATTATGTCAAAAACCCAGAAGTTGTAGAAGAATATTTAACAGGAAAGTACGTTCATGTCTGTGATGATGAGTGCAGAAGTCAGCAGTGCAAGGTTCCTAATGAACGACGAAAAGAGTGGCTTTGTTACACCTGTCACAACTACCTGAAAAATGGAGCCTTGGCCCCTCTTGCTGTGGCAAACAATTTGGAGCTTGCTGAAATTCCACCTGAGTTGTCTGATCTCAACATATTGGAGAGACATCTTAT